>NC_056735.1:373385373-373520373 GCF_019279795.1 Protopterus annectens
ATATGACCAGACAGCAGTTGCTTTTAGTTCTTACTGGGGAATGGGATAAAAGGAATGATCTTTAAGAAAGCAGGGAGAGATTCCTACAGTTTGTGAACAAGGACTAAGAAAGCATGGTTTGTTCACTGAAGCCTAGCTGGGGTGGGTTGGAGGAGAGAGGACCTGAGTGGTTAAAATTTCTAAGGTTGTATGTTGGTGCATCTATGAATAGTCTCATTCTCTATAAGATTAAACAGCTGAGAGGTGAGCAGAACATCAGCACATTGTTTCATTCATGTGTATCCAGTTAGCTATTTCAATGCTTTTGTAGTATTGCTTATGTCTTAGGGAGAGAGAATGATGAATCTGCCTATAGCATTTGAGATGGTTTGAATGATGAATGCATTTATTTTAAGAGATTTCAGCAATTTATATATATATATATATATATATATACATACATATATATATATATATATATATATATATATATATATATATATATATATATATATATATATATACATTTGAGATGGTTTGAATGATGAATGCATTTATTTTAGAGATTTCAGCAATTTTATATATATATATATATATATATATATATATATATATATATATATATACATACACATTTGTATGATGAGAATATGCACCAGGTGAAAAAGTTGTATTTTCTCGTGACAGTGACATAAAACATGATACACAGTCTGCAGAACCATCTCTCAGTGCATTAACTTCTATTTCAGTTGAAACAAAGAGTTTCATAGGGGCTGTAGAGGCAGAACACAAGGCTATAGATTACACAAACACACTAAAGGAACTCAAAATGGGGTAAGACAAGGCCAAAACCACAGGAGAAATATTAAGTGGTAAATTACAAGGTAGCAGGAAAACAAAGGATAACCTTGTTAAAAACTTTTCAAAGCAGCATAAAGAAGTAGAAATATCAGTACAGAAAGCTTTTAAAAGGGGCTGAAGCAGATAAAAAACTGTCTGAAAAAGAACAAAGTAAGGAAAAGGAAAAAGCAAACATTATTAAAGATCCTGTAGCAGAAGCTACCTCTTTTTTGTACATAACCCCATAACTATCACTAACCAAGTATTCAGGTAGATTAAGTTGTTTAAAAACAATACCATCATGGGATAGACAGAAGTATTTTTAGAATATGGTGGTATTTCAGGAATGGTTTACAAAAATGGGAGCACCAGTAAGAGAAACATTAGCAATTCTTTATGTATTTATTCCTAAAGGGACATAAGCACATAATAAGACCATGATTAATGGTGCTTGCAGTAGTAAAGTTATACCTCCCTGGAACTTGCAAGGTTGACTACAATCAGTTATACAAGCACACACAGGCAAAAATGTATTGACAGAAAACTACTAGATGGATTCAGGATAATGTCCCTAGATGGCCTAGTGGATAAAGCAGATCAGTTTGTTACAGTGTGGTGTTTAGTGCACCACACTAAAGAGAATGAGCTCACATCAAAAAAGCAAAAAAAAAAAAAAAAACTTAGGATTTTAGCAGAATTTGATAAGATAGGCAAGATTCTAAAATATGTTTGCATAAAATGCTAGAAATGTGAAAAAAACCCTCCCACATTGGTGCTGCACCTGTACAGAAAGGATTTGCAGACTTGACACAAAACAGAATTGACAAGTCATTGTGGAATGAAACAGACAAGGCACATGGGTTCTTGAAAAACTGATAATTCAGACACCAGACATTACTTTGATACATTATTACAGAGCCCTAGTAAATGTATTAATTCTATATGATTTTCAGAATGGTTGAAGAGAAAGGAATGGAGGCCAAGGCAGGGGAGAAATACTATTTGCCAAAGTTGTTGGGAGCATGAAGAACTTTCACATGATTGTGTAGAACAGGTAGAACACCAGGAAGTGTCACCTTTTAAAAGTGATTATCAGCAAGAGGCAGAGAACATTTCTGATGATTGTTCAAGATTCTGGTAGGAATGCAAATTTCATACAGGTTATGTTGTATATTTTCTTACTTGAAATCACACCTTATATATGTAACATTGCATGAGTCCACATAAGCTCAAAGGGTGGAACTGTAAAGGGTCATTGGTCCCCTGCAGCAGTGCAGAAGACATTCAAACATTTTTTCTCACAGTTCTTAGGTAGTCATGTCTCTTACCTATTGTTTAAATGCATGAAAAAGAGAGGATTTGTAGGTAGTGCTGTTAAATGTTAAAAACACATTTCAGTTAATTCAAATACGGGAACAGGTACCTTTCACAGTATAAATTTGTAAAATAAAAGGACAATCTTTTGTGCAAACTGAATTATTTAGAGGCAACAGTGGACAAAGTAGCCAAACATGCAGCTATGCATGATATAGCTTTGTATTTTGACATGTTAGAGGAAGATGTACAAACCATCATGTCAGAACAACCATCTTTGTCAATTTATCTGTCACTCAGGCTAACTAAGGAGGTTCACTTATTTTTGGCAGTATATTAAAGGAGAACCGTGTCCACAGACTGAAAAAAAACATGTTTATTTCATCAAGTGTTGATGTTTCCTACATTTTAACACTATTTTTGGACTCTATATACCATTTTATATTTTTTAATGTAATTCCAGAGTCTACCCACATGGGGTCTGGCATCTTGATTTTTTTAAGTCTACCTCCAGGTCTCCCACAATGCAGTATTTGGCTTTAAAATATTATATCATAGGCCCTAAGCTCCTGTCAGTGCATTGACTTTACGTGTGTTTTCACAAATACCCTGCCTTCTTTAGTCAGTCAGGTTTAATTACCATTTCTTGCTTTTCATGACTATTTAAAAGAAAAACAGGGATAATCACACAGAACAGTATTCTCAGCAGAGGAATTATGTCAGCAGCTCAGATTTGCAGCAAACAGCTCAAATTTGTCACTTTGACAGATATAAAGGGGCTGTGTTTATGGTGAGGGGGAGGTGAGTTTAAGGTCTAAACTGAGGCATAAAGAATGAAAATTGGCCACTTTAAAAAGAAAAAGTAGTAATAGGCACTGAGAATACTGAGAATATTTGTACTGAGGGATAACATGTGGTTGCATGCATTTTCTGAAGGATATGAAGTCTAAAGCTCAAATGACTGTCATATTTTAGTGACTTTAATCTTCAGAGATTTGCAAGACAACCACAAATTTTATGAGGAACAGACCAAAAATAGGAGCCAAAAATCTGGGCATTCTGCAATAATCTTGACAGTTGAGAAGTATGACAGGTTTATATGATTAGAAACTTCTTTCCCATGACACTGGCTGAACAGAGGTGGGCTACCAGCCACACCTCTGAGCTGAGATACCAGACAACTAGAGACTTCTGAGCTTTCCAAAAAATATAAGCTGTTTTTGCATGCTTATACTAATTACTACACTTTTTATTGTGTTCTGCTTATTTAATACTGTATTTTAGTACTGTAAACTAAACTGCACTGTCTGTACTGTATTTGTCTGTCTTACTGTGCCTGTTAAATTTTATTTTGTTGCTGTTTTAACTCCAAAACTTTTTTGATATTTTCACTGTTTGCAAAGTAATTGTTGCTACTTTTCAGTGTTTGCAAAGCATCTGTTCTGTTTTCCCACCAAGCAGTGTTTTAAATAACTGATTTGTTTGCTGTTTAAAATATTCTTTAATGTATCCTTGCTGATTTTCTGTTGTTTAAAACAGTTTAGTTTTTCCTGCCTAAGTTAGTGCAGCTAGTAGTTGTAGCATAGTCCACATACAGGTTTGCTGCATCTGGATTTGTTTATACTGGCTATTGTATTCTGAACACATTTTATAAGGCATATTTGATTGGAAGGGGCCCTTCTGCACCCTTGTGAGAGAAGTGTGCTGATTGCAACCTGTCTGGTGAAAGGTGATTGGTCTAGGGTTTAGAGTAAACACCCTCACTGGTTCTTTTGAGTTTTTTAATTTTTTTTTAAGTTCCCAGCTTCTGGTATGTAAGCCCTGTGTTTGAGTGGGTTTCTGCTTGTTTGTGCAGCATTGCACACTGCTGCGCAATTGTGCGCCATGGCTGGACAGATAATTTCAACAATTTTTCTTTTAGATACAGTTGTAATACATTACTGTATTCCTCATCTTTAGTACATTTCCAGTCTAAGAAGTATTGCTAGTGAGCTGTGACCTATTAAACCACCAGCCAAAAACCCCATCAGAAATACCCATCTACAGAGCACCTCCTAGATCAGTCCTGAAAGCACCCCTTTGTGATAACAGTTATTCAAACCTAGCATTATGGACAGTTGGACTACCCTTGTTTCTCCTGCCAGCCTTGTTGACTTGGGTCTCTTGAGGTAGTGTAGCAACTGCCTCATGTACACTGACAACCCTCTACTAATAACTCAGTCTAATACAGAGTGTGAGAGATGTAGCTACACCAAGAGTCTTGAATTCCTGCTCTTTCTTGTACTTGAAACAGTAACATTAAAGAGGTTGTCAAGTCTCCCACCACTTCTCATGCACATAGTACCACTACTCATACACATAGTACGCATCCAACACATAAATCAACATGCATGGAGGTTCTCTTAAAAAAACATACCGAAACACTAGAGACCTCAAAAACAGAAGACTGCTACAACACCAGAGACCTCCAAAACAAAAGACTGCTACAACTAACACAGTTTCTGCAGCACCCAAGAAACATAGCAACTCCAGTGTTTCACCTACCAAGCCCTTAAGGAGTAACACTCAAAAACCAAATTTTCTTGTAATTGGAGACTCCATAGTGAGACACATTGATGTCCTACCCACCAGGTTAGATAAGGAGAAAGTCACAGTCAGCTGCCTATCCAGTGCCAGGATTTGTCAGATTATGTATGCACTCAGGTCTCTTGGCAACAAGTACCATTATGACTCAATCATAGCTCATGTTGGAGTGAATGACCCGAGACATGCCTCACTGGACTATATGAAGAGAGACATGATTGAGCTCACCGAGTATGTGTCCCAGGCAGATATGTACTTAGTCTTGAGCAGCATATTAACCTCACCTAGAATAATGCCAGAATATAACCAAAAAATTATCAGTTTCAAAAATTGCCTTAATTAGGGGATCCAGTTTCTGTCTGCCTGGGATGACATGGTTGTCAAACCTTGCTGTTTTTCAAGAGACGGTTTGTACCTGGCACCATCAGGCTTTCAGCTGCTGGCAAAGGCTCTTGCCTCCCCCATAGTGCCTTGTTTACGCAAGGTCTCAAAAACAAAACTGCTGATGTGAAAATTGCCAACCATAAAAAAATAAGGGTTATACTGCTAAACGCTAGGAGCTTAAACCAAAAACTGCACACCCTGGAAACACTTCTATCACTGGAGGATGTAGACGTCTGTGCAGTCACAGAACTCTGGTTCCAGGCCTCAGAGAGTACTCTGGCCTTGCACGGCTACAATGCCTTCCATACCTTCACACCACAAACAAATGTGTGAGAACCAAAGGAGGCTGTGTTTCCCATATTAGAGATAAATTCACTTCCCGACTAGTTAGACTGGACAACTCAATGGAGTTACTCTAAGTAGAGATTACTGTGGGTAAGACCCCCCATTCAAGTCATGGCTAGTTATAGATCTCCATCCATGGATCATGATGTGCACAAGGACTACTTGACCAAATTGGAGTCAATCAAAATACTGCCAAACACTCTGATCATGGGGGATTTCAATTATCCCACCATCAACTGGGAAACCTCAATTAGCCCTAACTCACTAGCACAAAAATTCCTTGACTTTGTTAACTCAAATGCCTTGGAACAAATTGTTCAACCCCAGCAACAGCAACAAACATACTAGATCTGGTCCTCACTAACATGACAAACAGATGCACTACTATAACTGTCGGACCCTCATTAGTTAAATCTGACCACAAATCAGTCACCTTCGAACTGGAACTCACAAAGGGCGAAGTCAGAATACAAAACTTCATCAATGCAAACTATATCCACCTAGGGGAAGTTATAAATGCATTACAAGCCCCACACCCAGCTGGAAATAGTGACTACACCAAAGCTTACACTAAAGCCCTGTACAATCACTTGTATAAGTATATAGCCTCAGCTGTTCCAGAGAGAATCAAAGCCAGAGCCCCAACTAAAAAAAATAACTCTGTTGGACATCCAGCATCAAAAAACTTTACAACAAATGCAAAAAGTTGCTGTCTAAGAAAGCTAAGACGAGGCCTCAACAATGGAAAAGCACTCTCCTCAGCCTCAACAGGCAAATAAGACAACATGTCAAATCCTCTAAGGGTAACCTTGAGAAAAACTTAGCAATCATAGCCGAGGGTAACCATAAGGCCTTTTACAGCTATGTATGTAGCGTAAACGGTAGGACCCAAGCATGTGCCAAACTAGTGACTAACAGTATCACACACATTGATCCAGCAGAGATAGCAAACCTGCTAGTGGACAAATTTGGCAAAATTTCACGCCCTTATCCCCTCCAAACTTATCACAAACCTTGCCAACTCCCCCCTACATATCTGAAGAGCAGGTCATTAAAGCCTTGTCTAAGGCAAAAAACATAGCCTCTATGGGACCAGACAGCATCCCAGGATGCAGACACAATATGCAGGGTTTGATTCTCACATGGGGTAATTGGCTGGGCTTAAAATCACCCACAAGGGCAGTTAACCTAGTACTAATCTATGAACCTGTATAAACTAATACAAGAACTAGCATCACCATTAAGTACCCTATTCAATCATAGCCTAACCATAGGCTTTGTTCCTGTGGAATGGAGAACAGAAACAGTTATTTCCCTCCACAAAGGTGGCTTAGCAACAGACCTAGGGAATTATAGACCATAAGACTGACCAGCCTCATCTGTAAAGCCTTGGAATGTATCATCATGAACCTCATAAATAAAGACATAGCTGATAGATATTGTGTAAATTAAAATGCTTTTCCCCAATATACTGTGTGTACAGTGAAAGGAAATGTGCAAGGCCAAACAGCAGTTTTCAAAATAATACGCTTCCTTTGCAAGAACAGTTATGTTCAGCTTAGATATTAATAACATATAGCTGTGGGCAATACTGTAAATGCATCCTGTTACAGAAAAAAAGGAAGTTGACTTTCTTGGCTTTCAGATGCAGAAATAAATAAATAAATAAAATGCAGACAGGTCAAGTGGCACAAACATGACGTGGAGAGACTTTTGTGAAGTCTTCAGATACAGCGAGAACCAAAAAAGAGCATGAAATAACCATGGACTTTTTCATGACACAGACAGAAACCAGAACAAGAAGTCACAAGGACATTAAAAATAACATTGGTTGGAAAGAGTATATAAACTGGACAGTATGTTTCATTTGGTGGTGACGTCTTAGACTGTGTGCCTTAGTCTATTCATCTGTCTAGCTGTGTTATAATAGAATTGAAATAGCTCTGACAGAATTAACTGTTTGGCAGGAATTTGTTCTGAGACAAATAAAGTATAACAGATACAGTAGTATGGAGTTTGTCTGGTCTACTTTTGGACATTTTCATCAGTGACATTTCTTCAGAGGCAAAATAAAGACCTCTGCTTGACATTTCTTCAGAAAAGAAAGAAATACATTTTTTCAGTGGCGAGCCTTGGCCAGTGACTGTGACCATATATCTGTTACCAGCAATTAATATTACAGAGGGATCCCTACTACTTACTATGTTAGTTCAACAGACTGACAGTTCCAGTGCTTTAACAGAGAAACAGTTCCAGTACTTTATTGGTGGACACAGAGAACCGCCATGGAAGCTGTCCTACGTTGGACCACCTACAATTCGTCTGTAGAGAAACACCGTCCTTTTCCAGACTGACTTCAGCCTGATCATCTGCTTGTCTTCTGCATAAATTACGGTACTTTCTTCACAGTTATAACATGGATGCAAGTACAGACAGGTAACTTTACAATGCGCACATATTGTATATATAAATTTACATGGTTTAAACCTTCTGTGTTAGACATGAAATGTAAATCTGATATGTTTGATGTTCAGACATTAGATAACAGTTCTGCTTGCAAATGTATGTTGTTGTTGTTTGTCTTTCAGCTTTTCCCGGTAAGGGGTCGCCACAGCAGAACTCCGGCCCGCTAATGATTGGCAATAGATTTTTACGAAATGCTGAGGTGCCAGCTTGACGCCCAACCTTCAATGAAGGCACGCCCATTAAATGCCTGTAATACACACAGAAAATATACATGTGGAAGTAACTTTCCTAACTTCTATCTTGTCACAGGAGTCTAGTATGTAAGCCATACCATAAGATATATCCTATTCTGATACACAATCTGTTTGATTCTAGCATTGTTAGTGCTCCACATATACAACAGTTAAATGTACCTTCTGCAGTCACCTAAATCTCATACAGTACAAGTGTATGTAATTATTGTCAGTCATGTAATAGACTACATAAAAATGTTATTTACGGTAGATGTTGCAAATGCACAAACATAAAAAGTTCTAACATAGTACAGTGTGCTATCAATATTAACCTTTTAGAGAAAAGGTTTTCACAGCTTTTCAAAATTTCCCTACAGACAGTAGTAGGGGAAAGTAATGCCATTTAGAGAAACTGACTCGGCATAGCATTCAGACTTTACATAATGACATTTCTGATTTAATGTAACAATCAGATAGAGCCCAACAACATTTACTAAGGGCACAAACTACAGAGGTTAACCTGACAAGAAAGTTAGAAGAAGCTCATCAAGGTTTACATTGGGCAGGGTTCAGCAGAAATGACAGTTATTTCTCCTGCTGATATATCTCAATAGTCCTGTTTATTACAGACTCTGCCTCAGCTAGAGCGTCTTCTGCGTGGAGACATGCGTGAATGGGCATACCTTCGTTGAAGGTTGTGCATCAGGGCTAGTAACTCTGCACGTAAAAATCAACTACCAATCATTAGCGGACCGGAGTTCCATTGTGGTGACCCCTAACTGGGAAAAGCCAAAAGACACAACATTACAGACTCTGCCTCAGTGACAAGACAAAAAAAAATAATTTTGTTTCAATATCTTGGTATTTAAACAGTGGCTGACATACACTGTGTGGTTTATTTCAAATAATGCTTTATTTAATTTTTTTTGCATTTACACATGCCAGTTTGGGTCAGAAGGGGAAAGGGGAATCATCAACAGTGTTAGCAAACCCCTAAAACATGCTCCAGTATGAGAGTTATGAACCTTCATTCCCAAAATGATTTACAGGGAAAGTTTAGTATTGTCAAAATCAAAGCACATAAAAAATATACAGAAAAGGCTACAGTAAATGCTTTGGCAAATGGCAAAGCAAACCAAGCAGTTAAAACAGGTGAGTGTCTAGACTCACGTAACTGTTTTACAGGCAGTCTAAATAGCATGACAGAAAAAACAAAATAATGTTTTAGTCAGGCAAGATGTTATGTTAAAACAATTCCGTCGGACAGCTAATGACATTCTGCAAAATGCATATGCAGCTTTAAAATCAGTTTCTGCCTGACAGACAGATACAGACTCAGAGATTATGCCAGGGTGCTAGACAGTTAAAAAAAAAAGTATGCAGTATTGCAAATGCACATAGCAAATGTACAAAAACAGCTTGTAGACTATGTGGTGAAAGGAAGGGGATGTAAAAACAGGGGGAACACGAGCAGCTTCTGCTCCACCAGGGTTACAGACAGACAGATACACAACAAAGTTCATAAAAACAGGCAATATGTTTTACTTGTAAGAAAATAGATCACATTATAATAGTGCTTCTTCAAAACCCAAAAATAGGGCAAAAATCAGGATAAAGGAAATACATTAAGGGACAATCAGTCACAGAACAAACACAGAGGGGTACATAAAAATAAAGTATACCCTATGAAATACCAGGTCATGGCAGGCAATAGGCATTAAAGCAATAAATTAACAAAATACAGGTTATCAGTTGGCAGCAAAGTACAGGGATCTTTTAAAGCAATGGAAGACAATGTTAGTATACAAAACTCAGTGTTAATTAATTAAACAAAGGGGGCAGTAAAAGACAGAAAATACTTCACTGGTTTAATAAGCCAGGACAGATTCAAAATAAACACAGACATAGCTTACAGCCATACAGATTTAAAGTAAAGTTAATACAGCTACAGTGTAAAGTAAAGTTAATACAAATAAACAATGCAATTAAATGTTGGTTATGCAAGTCCACATGTACATCTGGAAATGGAGTAACATTTAAGGCAGTACCTATGACAAATCCTAAATAACAAAAGGTTCTATAGTAACAAGAGAGGGTCACCCCCCCACATTAAAAGTACAGTATGTCTCCAAAGGCAGCTTATGCATACAGCAAACAGGATCAATATTGGTAAAAAAAACAGTGACTGTAATGTCATAGTTTCAAAAGAATGTATTACATAAAATATAACAGCAAACAGTCTTATAAACAAACTAGTACAGCAAAAACATCATTAGTCAAACTGGAGTAACTGCCATCCGGGTAATAATAGACAGCAATACATACAGGTAGTAAAGTACAGAGTCATTACAAATAGCATTTTTCAGCTAATAAAAATCCAAGCAAAAGCAGCACACCATATTGGTTCATAAAAATCAGTGTAAGTTAATAACAGTCAAACAGTACCAGTACAGTAACAGTCTGTTAACAGTCTTACAAAAGTTTAAATGTGTTTCTATAATATCAATCTATGAACAAGACAAGGCAATCTAAAACAGTTGCAAAGAAAAAATGGTGAGAGATACTCAGATATAATAAATCATGAAAACAGAGACATCATGAGCAAATACCTGATTTCAATATATTTTGGACATGCAAAATTTGTTTGCAAAGGCATGTGACAAGTCAAATTGTTGGGTTTTAGCCACATTCCTTACAGAGGGAAAATGCCATTACATGCAGTCCCTGTAGAGGTTACACATTCAGGTTTTATGTTTAAAGAATCTTATTATGTTTAAAGAATCTTATAAAAATAGTTGTAAAACAATCAGCCACAAAAAATGCTTACAGCTGATGGAAATAGAAAAAGGGATACTCTGTTTTCAAAAGAACTATGGTCATGTAAAAAAGCTTGAGTATAAAAATAAAAACAGCATGGGAGTTAACACATACTTCTTGTAAGGAAGAAATGAAAGAGAAGAAATTCTGTTACATAGAGTATGCAGTTCCAATAATAAAATTTACTTGCACGTTACCAGAGGACATGGTAAAAAATCAACAGAAAAAGAGGGAGGTTCATGATAAAAAACAGGGAAAGATTTTAAAACAACTGGACATAGGAAATTGTGTTATTTCAGGAGCTGAATTTTTCACTGGTATGGTGCCACTAAGGCAATATAGGCAATATAAGGCAAAACTGTCAAACAAGTAACTTGTTAACAACGAAGAAAAGCTATTAAGTACAGAGGATCACATTTTCCTGTAAAATGCTTTTTTAAAATATTCTTTTCCCAAAGTAATAATGAAATTATTCAGTGCAAAAGAAATGTGCTTGTTTCTAATACAAGGTTTTGCCTTGTAAAGCAAGGGTTAACTTGACAAGATTTTGAAATGCTTGTGTATAACTGCAAGACTGACAACTTGTTTAAGGAAGCATAAAAACAGTTAAAAATAGATAAGTAATAATGGCTATGTGTCTATGGTGGGGTACTACAACTTCCGCATTAACTGCTCTTATCGTCATTATAAGATCTGTGTTAATAAAAGTATTAATCAAGTAACAGTTGTTGGTAATGTAACACTAAAAAAATAGCATTGAATGCAAGGGATTCGTATGTTGCAACAGACCAAGGGATTCAAAGTACTAAAGGTCATATTCTGTTGCAAATTGTCTTACAATTTTCATGGGTCTTAAATAAAAAAGTGGGAATTGATAGATATTTTGTAAATTAAAATGCTTTTCCCCAATATACTGTGTGTACAGTGAAAGGAAATGTGCAAGGCCAAACAGCAATTTTCAAAATAATATGCTTGCTTTGCAAGAACAGTTATGTTCAGCTTAGATATTAATAACATATAGCTGTGGGCAATACTGAAATGCATCCTGTTATAGAAAAAAAGGAAGTTGACTTTCTTGGCTTTCAGATGCAGAAATAAACAAATAAATAAAATGCAGACAGGTCAAGTGACACAAAGGTGACGTGGAGAGACTTTTGTGACGTCTTCAGATACAGCGAGAACCAAAAAAGGGTATGAAATAACCATGGACTTTTTCATGACACAGACAGAAACCAGAACAAGAAGTCACAAGGACATTAAAAATAACATTGTTTGAAAAGAGTATATAAACTGGACAGTATGTTTCATTTGGTGGTGACGTCTTAGACTATGTGCCTTAGTCTATTCATCTGTCTAGCTGTGTTAAAATAAAATTGAAATAGCTCTGACAGAATTAACTGTTTGGCAAGAATTTGTTCTGAGACAAATAAAGTATAACAGATACAGTAGTACAGAGTTTGTCTGCTCTACTTTTGGACATTTTCTTCAGTGACATTTCTTCAGAGGCAAAATAAAGACCTCTGCTTGACATTTCTTCAGAAAAGAAAGAGATACATTTTTTCAATAGGTGATCACCAAACCATTGATCTGACCCAATTCAGCTTTGTCAAGGGCATATCCCATGTGTTAAACCTGATGGATTTCTTTAAAAATGTATCCAGGGCCATTGATGAGGGCAAATCTGTGCACATATCATACCGTGACTTGGCAAAGTCCTTTGACACAGTCTCACAGTCTGGCATTACTGATAAATTTAGCAAATGGAATGTAAACCCATTTGTTATAAGATGGGTTGCAAACTGGCTGACAAACCGGTCACATACTATCAAAGTGGGCGACTCCACATTAACCAGCAGGACCTGTCACCAGTGGGGTACCACAAGGGTCAGTGCTGGGCCCCCTATACATCTCAGAAGTTCAGGCCAAAACTAAGGGGCTGTGGCTGACAAAGTTTGCGGACGACTGCAAACTGGGTGCAATTATTGAATTTCCAAATGATGTCACTATACTTCAAGAGGGTCTTATACAGACCACTGACTGGTGTCTTAGACACAATCTCAAACTGAATGCAAATAAATGCATCATCATTCCCTTCAGTAAAAATAGTGTCCCTTCACACTATGAAATTAACAACAATACCTTATGTACTTAGGAAGTGGTAAGATATCTGGGATCACAAGTAGACTGTGACCTTAACTTTGACCACCATGTGTCTACTGTAGTACGGATTGATTAGCAAAGCCATCGCCTCTAGAACAAAGGAGGTTATAACCCTCTATACTTGTCAATAATCAGGCCCATAATTAAGTATAATGCCCCTTTCAGTATGTAGTGTACAAAGCACCTGCAGCAATTGGAGAGACCTCAGAGGTTTCTAACTAAGAAGATCAAGGGACTCCAGAACTTGCCTTACACAGACCAACTAAAGTCCCTGTCACTATACTCAGTATCATACAGACGTCTTAGGGGAGACTTATGCCTGTCTTACAGAGCAATCTCTGACCCAAACCTAATGAATTTGCTGCACATCCATAAGTCAAATGAGACTAGCGCTACCTGTTCTAGGGACCTAAATATGGCCTGTGACTTGAATAGGACATGCTGGAGGGACAGGTTTGTCTCCCAGCGACTGCCACATCTTTGGAATAGGCTTCCTATTCATGTGAAGCAGAGCACCTCTATGACACTGTTCAAAAAAAAATTGGACAAGTGGATGGCACATCGTAAATTCTTATCAGGGATAGGCAGTTATTACTAAATACAATCCTGGGTATTGACAAGAGTATCTATGGTATCACATTTGGATGAAACATTAAGGCTTCAAATGATCTCCGGGTCGATAGCGTAGTAACCTCTTATGATCCAATGATCTTATGTGAAACTAAAATTTGTGTAAGGTCCAACATCTGACAAAAGCAAGAGTGCATTATCACCACAAACAACTGAGAAATTGGACTAGCTAGTAAGTGATGTTAAGAATAAAGTTTGTTTCAAAAAACTAGAGAATGTTATCAAGAAGCAATCATTCTTTTTAAGAACTGTGGGTGTACAGCACTGAGTCAACTAGCAACACAAGAAAGTAAATGAAACACTCTGCCATGGTTTTACAGCTCTTCAAGAAGATGTCAGGACTTTGAGAATCTATATCTGCAAGGGCAACTAGGCAACTATCTTTAAGTAGAGAGAGAGAATCAATAATAAAACTGGAACAGATAGTTTCTGAAATTGAAAATAAAACAACAAAATATATTAGAAGATTGTTGACTGACTTTGATCAGCAAAACAATTATGAGAACAGTACAAAGACATTCTTGCTTTGTCCAAAAGACTCAGAATTTTGCAAACAAGTTGGAGAAGTGAAGCAAAATAGTAAACCTGAGAATTTTAAACAAGTGACAAAGCAAATGATTGTATTGATACAGAAGACTGAAGCATCTTTGTCTGAATATCAGCAGAGTCTGAGTTCTCTGAAGAAAGAAAATTAATTATTCAAGAAAGTTATAAAAAGTATGAAGGATCTGTGGAAACAGACCAAGCAGCCTCAGAAGGGATCAACTAAAAGAAATCAAAACAAGAGAGAGTTTGTTTTAGTAGCATTGGAAACAGGACTTGATTAAAGGACTTCCAATTTCCATGGCAATAATTTAATTGGGCATAGGTATTAACAAATTATTAAAGCCAGCATATGGGTCCTTTGACACTCAAGGCATCTTGCACGGAAGTCCTCTTTCTTGTGCATTATTGTCAGCCAGATGAACCTGGCTAGCATTGGGGCTTTAGTATTGTCTATACCCAAATGCTCTTTCAAAATGCTGCTAGATGCCAGTTTTGTTACTAGCTCTCTTATGGGCTTAGTCTGACATATTATTTCTTCCATTTCCATTATCACAATTCAACAATTAATTTTGCAGCTCAAAAGATGACTGTGGTGGAGGAGGATATGTACTGTATTCATCCCCTACCACCCTGCCTATGTTCTCCCTGGCTCTGCTCAAATTTTCATTCTCCCACAGGGCCTTCTTAAAGTAGAGTGTGCTAATGTGAAAATCAAATAGCTCAAGACATTTTTCTCTAGTGGCCTCTTGAGAGGGAGAAGGCTCTTCCCTTTCACCTACCAGGACTGAGACAGGAATCTCAGAATTCTATTCTTACCCTGAGAATGGTGACTCTATCCAATATCTGGTGTAGCCATCTGTCGGTTTCTCCTGCTAGTCATGTTCTATGACTCGGTGTTGAAAAGCAACACCCTACCTTTCTTCCATAATGTCATAATGGCCTGGCTTAGCATGTTTCCCATTTTCTTTCTCTTCTGGGTCCCTGCCCTCCTGGACATTCATGTGGGTTCTGGGTGGGTACACAGTGTGGTCATTGGTATTTTCCTTTCATTTATTGCTATGTACTATCTTTACCTGTGGTTTATCTCTAGACACAGTCCCTTCTTGCCCAACTTTAGTATCTAATGGAGCCCCAAGGTTTCCCTCATCCTGTATATTCATCCATACTTACGCTAGAGACTAGACATCATTATTCCTAAGCCATGGCTCCCATATGGTTTATGAATATAAACAATGATAGGTTCCACATAGGAGAGTAAAGAGGGGGCAACCCTACTTTGGGATTACCAAGGCTATTTTCCCTTAGGCTGAAAATCGGATGTGCAAATAATACTTTTACCCTTCCTTTATCTTCACAATTTCTTAAAATGGGGAAAATCTTTTTGATAATCAAATTGTAGGTAAAGTATGGCACCACCACAACAAGGTGCATAATCTTACCAAATGCTGTCTAAATTTCTACTGGTGCAATTTGGTATTTATTTTTATCATCATGAATGCCAACAATCTCAACAGCTTTAAAGGCATAGGGTTTCTGCTTGCCTATAAATTGCCCCTTAATGAAGATAATCATACTGCTGGAATCTAGTAGTCCCTCTAATTCCTTTCCATATACTAATTCAGAGCATTTTTAAAGTTTTGTGGTAACACAGTATCAAATGCATTGTCTACTAATGTAGCAATGTTTCTTTCATACTTCATTGGTTCCAGGTTATTTGCATTCTTATCAACATTTGTATTATTTATATCAAGCATACACTTGCTGCTTTTGTTAGTACACAGAGTTGCATGTGTCCCCCTCCTTCCACATTTAAAACATAAAATATTCATAACTGTCCCTTTTGGTTTATACACAGTCTTATCATTTACTTTAGGTAGCTCATTGTCACACAGGTTTTCATCGAACATTACTCTGTCAACAAGTATTACAAAACTATTTGTATTTCATGAGTCTGCCTGACACACCCACTTCTTAATAACATCAGACAACACTTGCTTAAATATGTCAGTTACAAGTGTTATAGCCATAGTCTTTTTATTGTTATTACCTTCTGGATCTAGCTATAAGGTAAGTATGTTTATGTTCCAATAACTATGAGAATGCCATTTTACTAGGGAGGTAGGCATAATGGTTAAAGTGTTTACCTTGCAAACACAAGGTGCAGGGTTTGATTCTCAGATGGGGTAAATGACTAGGCTTAAAATGGCACACAAAGACAGTTAGCCTAGTACTAACCTATGAACAAGTCCATTCACGGGTCTTAACTGCTTGAGTTTCTGCAGTTAATCCTGCACATAAAAATAAATACCACTTTACCTTTTTTGTAATCTGTATATTCAGTGACCTATGCCCTGTGAGTTGTCCAGAAATTATCTGAGCCCAGTCGATATCGTCCCAACCCTTCTGAGTGGTGATTGACTCAAATGCCATTATATATGCTTCTAGGTCTTCCTTGTGAGTTAGTGCCTTCTGGGGAATTTCAGCCTGAGGTTTAGCCATGGGCTTTGCTACTGCTACCATGCCCACGGCAGGGTCAGCTATGACCTGAAGAAGCTGTTTCAATGTAGGCATTCTGCAAACTATTTGAGTAGTGGACTTCCTTGTGGACTCTGGTTAAGCACTGACTCCTTGTTTGCAGCTTATGCAGACTGATTATCCAGCATTCAGACATAAGAAGGTAGCACAGGTGTACTCCTTAATTTCTGTACAGTTGCTGCAACACATAAGCACACACACACACACACACACACACACACACACACACACACACACACACACACACACACACACACACACACACACACACACACACAGTCTATCTACACACAAAAAGGTAAAGAAACACTAAAAATGTTTTGCTATTTTCTTTTTTTTTGTGTTTTTTTTTTTTGCTTGGCAGCAACAGGATGGGGTTCAGAAAACTTGTAGTAACTGAAGTTAACACCTGCTTCACCCACCATTATGGAATATAATGCAGTTGACATTTTTGAGTTTCTTTAAACATTAACTTTATTAAAGTGAAAACAAAAGTGCAGGATGACTTACACCTATCATGAAATAAGAATTTGACAGCCTTTGTAACATAAAATTCCTTGCAGCTCACAAAGAATGCAAAAAGTCCTCGGATTTGTACCCCACTCACTCCGGGGTTTTCTGTGGTGACAAAAATGTCAGTGATCTCTGTTTAAAAAACTACCAGAAATAAAGCAGAGTCTCTGGTTAAATGCCTGATACAAAGATCACCATGATTCCCCCAGTTAGGCAATCCTTCTAATGGGTTTCCTTCTAGAATGAATACTCTGGTCTCCACTCTACTGTCTGTGAACTTATCCAGACTCCAGTAGAATCTCTGTCTTCTTCTTTGACTTCTCTGACTTTCTAATTTGAATTTAGTTGCCTGTCCTTTAAATACCTTGAGATTGCACCTTGGAGCTGTTTTACATATGAAAAAAATAAATACAAATGTAAGTCAAACACCACAGCGATAAAAAGAAAAAAAGTTTAATGGTGAGTGCTTTTGCGGGGCTACCACTTCATCAGACCAAATAAAATATCAAAAACACAATCAGTATAAATACAAATACAACAGCCAATAAAAAAGCAACACTAAAGATGAACCAATAAAACAAAAGAAGGACTAAATTAAAATTAATTAATATACTGTTGCCTCCCCCTTCAAAATAGGTTTAAAGGTTAGACTATAATTCAAACCAGGCATCTCGTATGCTTGGAGGATTACAATCCATTTAAGTTTCACTTTCTCAATGTAATTATTAAAATCACCACCCCTTATATTCGGTGAAATCAACTGTAGCACCCTGAAGCTAAACTTTCTATGTCCCAAACAAGAAGAAGCATGGCTTGCTAGTGCGTTGGTCAATACATTATTACGAATGTTGCTGGTGTGTTCCAAGATACATTCCCTAAGCTGACTTGTGGCCTTGCCCACAAAAAAACAGGGTCATTTGCAGCAGGTAGCCAAATATATTAAATTACTACTCCTGCATGTAGCAAAAAACTTAGGTGAAAACACATCCAGAAACAGGATGACCAAAAAAATATCAAAAGCAATAAAATTGCATGCTTTGCAACTATGACAAGAAAAGTGCCCCTCCTACCATAAATAGCACTGTCAGCAGATGCCCCCTGAGAGGGACCATAACATAGCATCCTTTTCAAAGACAGATTATTTTTAAAAATAAATCGAGGCTCTTTCCCAATCAAACTTGTGATCTTATCATCAGCTAACTAAATGGGCCAATTCTTTCTTACAACATCACAGAATTGCTGAATATTCCTAGAACAGGTAAACATCAAGCTGGGAGGACCGTTCATGTACCTACATGCAACAGGTGCATCTCTGCTATTGTAATTGGAAAAATAAGGTGCCACTCTGCTACTCCTACAGTCACAAATATCCTAAAGGACGCAATTATCTCATCCTTTGATTAGCCTCTCCCCACAAAATCAGCACATAGAGAGGTCATGTCATCAACAAAAGTATGATCGTCTGTTGATAACCTAGAATCCTTCAGGGATTGCCCTTTAAGCATATTGGGGATGATGTGGGGAGGATGCATACTGGAGCAATGTAACATCCCATTCTTCCAACAGGATTTCCTGAACATCCTAGTGTCAAGGCCTTTTTTTATTTTATTTTTTTGTGGTAGATCAACCTTTATCTGTGAGGTAGCTGTTTTACATATGAACAGGTATTCCTCATTTAAGGAGTAAGCACAGTGACCATTTCATGGCAAGAATAGCTCTGATATAATATTACAGATACATTAAAATCACAGTTTATACACTTTTCAAGTGGAAACCTGTATGCTATGTTTGTGTGTGTGTGTGTGTGTGTGTGTGTGTGTGTGTGTGTGTGTGTGTGTGTGTGTGTGTGTGTGTGTATGTGTGTGTGTGTTCACTCTCTCTGTATATATGTGTGTGTATACATTTAACTGCACACATAGACACAGACATGCAGAAAAAGTACACTGATAGAATGCTGATGAAATGAAAATATAATAACCACATATGCAGTCTCACTCTCATATGTCTGCATGCAGTTTTAATGTTCTTCCATCTTGTTCAAAATACAAAGAATTCACAGACATGAGATCAGCAAAAGACAAATGCTGGATTGTCAGACTGTAGGTGCAAAAACTAAAAGTATTGCTAACTGAGCAGTCTCTACGCTGGAGCATGTGAAACAGTGTGTGGTGCTAAAATGATTCACCTTCTAATTAATCAACTGAATATTAATTCCATTTTTACTCTCACTTAGCCCAAGTGGACTAAGAATGATTTATGTGGCTATTAAAATAGATGTTTAGCTTTTTGAAATAGTTTATTTGTTAATATCCTTGATGTGGTTCTAACAGGATTTTGTATCAGAGCAGGCCTTTCTTTGATGGACTTATACTTGTCAGTTTGTTAGTAAAGTTCTGCTCTTTAAGAGATCCATAACAGACTGTAGAGAAGGTTCCTTTTTTTCATCTAATTAAAATATAAATATATATATATATATATATATATATATATATATATATATATAAATATATATATATATATATTTGACTGAGAGTAGCTGGTCTTAAAGTAATACATTGTTTGTTTGTCCCAATATCATATCCAGGGTCTGTTGGTAGAGATGAGGCTTATGTTTTAGAGACAAAGCACACAAATTAACCCGGAAATAACTATTACTTGGTTTATGTGTAGGTAATAGGTTTTGTAGTATTACATGGAAAAGTACAGAGAACTGAAATCTGGAACCTGGTTTTATTTTATTTTGTGTTGGATTTTCTTAGACCAGAACTTAACAACTTTGACTTCTTTCCAAACTGCCTTACAGACAAGGCTCAACCAAAAAGTCTAATTTAAGATGTGCTACTAATTAATGTAATTAAATCATGGCATACTAATATTCTGTGCTGATAGTTTGGACTGTGTTACTGCAGCAATGTTTTTTTTATGTCCCAGTTGAGTTTTATAATTTTATGGGGGAGGATTCTCTGGGCTTCATCTAGGACTGTTGGTATGATCATGGAAAGCATAGCACTGGGATACACTGCCCCATCTGTGAAATAGTATGCACTGGTAAAAATACAAAGATGTCTTTACTTTACACATGCATACACATTAAAAAACAGAAACTTGTCCATAAAATGTGAAAAAATTGTATCCATAAAAAAACACACAAAAAAAATTCAGATATGCTGGGTCATGTTGGGTAAGTACCAGGGTCAAAGCAAAGTTGAAAGAACCACTGGTAACCCTGAGCGCACAAACAGTGTGTGTGTGTATCTGTGTATGTAGAGATGGAGTCTGCGTGTGTGTCTGTCAGTGTGTGTCAGTGTATGTTGAGATGGAGTCTGTGTGTGTGTCTGTGTATTATTTATTTTTTATTTTTATTTTACATTTGTTAACCGGGAGTGTCTGACTGAGCCGAAAAGGCCCTTTTTCAGCAGAGGCCCATGGAGAAAAGCTCCACACAGAAAAATTACAGATACATGTAGATATTTAGACATAGACATGTTTTTACAGTGGTATGCAGCACATCAACAGTTACAGTGGAGAGAACGAACAAGAAAATATTAATTAAAAAAAAAGATAATTAATAGATTTGTGGTGTACAGCTGAAATTTGGAACATAGGTAGAATGCATACATGGTACACAGGTACAGTACATACATTGTACATTAGCCAGTGTTTGTGAGTAAGAGTGAAAACTATTATCAAGTACTCAAGGTTTATTATGTGTACCTTATCCGCTTTCACTAGACTGGGGAGCAGTCATGGCACTGCCAACTTTGCTTGAGATGTTGCCTAATGAGGTTTTTAAGTGAGGCTTTGGATGATGTGTTTTGTATGCTAGTGGGGAGAGAGTTCCATTTTTTTAGCCACTGAATTACTATATAGTGTGTCTCCAAAGCTATTGTAGCAGTTGGTGACTTCTAGTAGTAGTTTGCTTAATGATCTACGAGGCCTTTTGGCTGAGTGATGTACTAGGTTTTTGAGGGCAGGACACTTATTGGGGAGGTCATAGATAGAATGACAGAGGCAGAGCTGATTGTATGTTAGGAGGATGGGCAGTTCAAGCCAGTGGAGCTGTCTCAAAGCAGTACAGTGATGAGTTTTATATGAGCAATTTGCAGCAAAGCGGGCAATTCTGTTATAGCAGACTTCCATTTTGCTTAGTTCAGTTTTATTGAGATTAGTCAGAATGGGAGATGCATAGAGTAGGGTGGACAGAAGTTGGGATCGAGTAATGGCTGATCTTGTGTTGTTGGTAAGAAATGGTTTGATATGGTAGAGTGATCTCAGTTTGGCATGTACTTTTTTAATAGTTAAGTTGAGATGACTATCAAATTTTAGGTGGGAGTCTATGGTTATTCCCAATAGCTTAGCCTGTGCCACTGGAGTGATTGGAGTAGCATTTGTGGAGTAGATAGGGAATTGACTGTTAGCAGTGTTTTTGTTAGAACTGGTTATTATCATAAGCTGAGTTTTCTTTGGATTGAGGATAAGTTGGGCTTTGGTAAGGTAGTTTTCAACATCAGAGAATGCTAGTTGAGTTGTTTGCAGGAGGGTGGGAATATTTTGTGCGGCACAGATTAAGGTAGTATCATCTGCATATTGAATGATAGATGCATGCTGTGTGGAGGTATGGAGGTCATTTGTGAAGATTGTGAATAGTAATGGTCCTAAGATAGAACCCTGTGGGACTCCTATAGTTATGGGCAGCCGAGGAGAGAGAGAATTTTTCCATTTCACAGCTTGGTACCTGTCAGTTAAGTAGCTTTGGAACCAGGCAAGAGTGGAATTTGATAGGTGATATTGGTTTAGTTTGTTTAGCAGTATTTGGTGTGAGACTGTGTCAAATGCTTTGGACATATCCAAAAAAAAGAGTTGACACTTGCAGGTCTTCATTTTTGAGACAGTTTACTGTGTCTGTGAAGCAGAGGAGGGCTGTAGTGTTATTATGGGCAGGTCTGAAACCATGTTGAGTAGGTGACAGGATGTTGCTGTCTAATAGATATTTTAGCACCTGGGTATGGATGCATTTTTCTAGGATTTTGACTAGGGGGGAGAGTATAGCAATATGTCTGTAGTTAAGTTCAGTGGAGGTCCCGGCTTTATGTATGGGTGTAACATAGGATATTTTCCAGAGTTTGGGCACATAGTTTTCAACAACTGATCTGTTTATGAGAGTGGAGATTGGGATAGCAGTAGCATTTGCTGTGAGTTTCAAGAAATAGCTGGGGAGTAGGTCGGCTGCTGTTGAGATTTTTAGTTTGGAGAGCATGCTTTTGATTGAAGTGGTGGAAACTGTTTTGAGGGTAAAGATTGTATTAGTATTATTTGTGCTGAGGGAAGGATACTGAGATTGGAACTGTCCTGTGATACTAAGGATAGAATTGAGTTCACAAAGTGGGAGTTGAATTGTGTTTCGATGGGAACTTTAGTGTCAGGGTGGTTGGTTTGGGGGTAGCCTTTTGGGTGGGTTTTAGTAGCTGGTTTACATTTTTCCAAAATTTTTGGGGGTTGTGTTGGTATTTAGTTTGTAATGTCGTGCAGTAGGATTTTTTGTCCAGCCTAATGCATTTTTTGCATGGTTGCGCAGTTCTTGGTACTTAGGCTTTGTGTTTCTTTGTTCTTTTGATAATAAAGCCAGGTAGTGTCTCTGGACTTGAGTATTTGTTTGGTTTCTTTACTGAGCCAGGGGTTTGTAGAGGTTCTAACCTTGATTTTGCACAATGGAGTGGCAGTGTCTAGGTGTTGTAGAAATGTTTTGTTGAAATATGCTACAGCCTAGTCAAGTGGGAGGGTTTTTGGGGGGTCCAGTCACAGTTACAGAGTCAAATATTGAGGACCTCAGGAGAGAATTTTTTTGTGTTTCTAGTGGATTTATACTTAGTGGTTTTGCATATGATTGTTGTACTATGTATAAGGTATATTATGTTGTAGTCACTTAAGGTGTCTGGGAGACTGCTTGTATGGGGGTACAATGTGGGATTGTTAGTTAGGACCCAGTGAAGGATGGATTTGCTTTTAGATTTTTTATGACATCTAGTTGGAATTTGGATTAGCTGCTGGTAGCCATGGAGATTTTTTTGACTACTTGGTGGTTCTGATATACAGGTGAAACAATCTAGGTTGAAATCCCCCAAAATAAGGGTTTCTTGTGAGTATGTGGAAGAATACCAGGATAAGAAGTCTTCAAGGCAAGTAGGTGTATTACCAGGTGGAATATAGATCATAATTGTGGTGATGACCTTTTTAGGGTGAAGTTTAAGTTGTGAGATAAGTGTGTCCCAATTATTGGGGTAGGGATAGGAGTTTGGTATTTGACATAAAGTTAAGTTGGACTTATACAGTAAGGCAGTTCCACCCCCTTTACGAAGTGGTCTGTCTTGTCTAATGATATTGTAGCTGGTAGGGAGAACTTCTGAGTTAGTTATGTTTTTATTTAGCCAGGTTTCTGTTAAAGCAACTATGTCTGGGGAGTAGTGTGCTATTGTGGCCTGGAGTTCAGGTATTTTATTTTTGATACTTCTAATATTAATATTTAGCATTAAAAGATGGTTGGTTTTGCTGCTGTTGTTGATTTGCCCAGGGATGAAGATAGTGGGGGGTATTATGTTCTGGCAATTGTGTTGGAGAGGATGGATTTGGGCCTGGGTTGGGGTGGATGTCCCCACTTATGGTGAGTCTGGTGTTAAAATGGTGATACAGATGTTGGAGTTTGGTAATGAGTGTGAGAAAGTATTGTTTTTTTGGAGTAGGAATGAGAGCATATGTGTTTAGTACTGAATTGGTCTGTTATGTAGTTCTTGAACAACTGTGGGCAGATATTATTATAATGTGTGGTGTCTGTATATGAGAGTGCATAAGTTTAGGGATATTGCTAGAGTGATAACTTGTGGAGTTATAAGGAATTATGAGAAGACAGACTAGACTTAGTTGTGTGATAGTCATGGTTATAAAGTTTAAGTTGGTTCTAGGTGGAGGTGTGGATAGGAATTATAGGTTTGCAGTATATGTGTATGGGTAGGTAGTGTGGGGTGATGTAATAATACCTAGTGGGTGTGGTGTAATGTGATGTGACTTGAGGAGCTGTGATTGGTGGAGGTGATGTGAGGTTGAGCTGTGGGTGTGGCTGCAATTACTATAAATGTAGAGGTAGTGGGGTGGGAAGGACTTGGGGGCAGGGGAGGGGAGAGAACCCGAGCACTAGAGAGGGAAAATGGAGCAGCACAGAGCCTACAAAGACAAGAGTAATGGGGCAGCAAAAAGTAAGTGTTACTTTACAAATCTGAACACTTTAACAAATTCCTGAGGTCTAATGGCTTACCAGCAAGCAGAATTCAATTGCTGAAGAGCACTTGTGTCCTGGTGGGAGACTAGTACTTTAAAGATGGCTCCATGCTCAGCAGGATTCTAATATAACCTTAGTATTGGGGGAGGGGGACAGCATAAGGGGTATAAACCAGGTGGAATGCAAAGAAACCAGTCAAACCAGAGAGACAGTCAGTGGAAATCTATCAGTGAAGGTCTCAGAGGAGAGAGTAATAATTCAAACTCTACCTGTAAAGTGAAGGAGAGAAATGACAGCAAAGTTTATTAAGGTTGGGTGTGTGTCTTCACATTGACTTGCTTATTAGTAGCCAGTTTGTGCACAGATTATAGTAGGGAGATACATTAGCAATGAAGGGGAATGTATAAAGATGCAGATAAACAGGTGGGGCTCAAGTGATTCAAACTAAGGCATAAAGCACTGAGAGGGCTGCTTGATGGTTAATTTAATCACAGAGATTTGAATTCAATGTATACCGTCTATTGGACAGTTAGGATTACTGCACTAGCTGGGGGGGGGGGGCACAACGCTACAACAGTCAGTTTTATTAGCACGCTGAAAACTACTAAGAAACACTGCTAATGTTATAGCTTCACTCTAATAACACATACAAGTAGAATGCCTGGGTGAATTGACCCTGCTCTTGAGGCTCAAAATGTATATCCTTGTTTAGTTTTGCAGTACTGATTCCTTCTTAGACTGTATGGGTGGGGTGGAAGCCACAGACTGCAGAGTTACTTGAGTGTGCTCAGCAAGTAGAATTCAATTGCTGAAGAGCACTTGTACCCTGGTGGGAGACTAGTATGTAGAGATGGAGTCGGGTGCCTGAAACCAGGACCTCCTGGTGACTTGCTGTTGGTACAAGATGCTAGTGTGTAACTGTTATCATGTGGGTACATGTCTTCAGAATCAGCCTGGAAACACAGTACAACTCTCTACACTTTTCCAGATCTGTTGGCCAGCTGCCTGGCTGTTTTGTGTCTTTCTTCATTTTTGTAGACTCGAAGTAAGCCCAGAGGTGTGCACCTTTAAACTCCAGAAAGCTGAAAGTATTGGAACATTCAGTTGACATGTGTAATAAGTTAGTGAATCATACTATGCCTAAGTGCATTTCTGACATTGATGGGGAGGTTTATATTTATTAAGTTGCTTGCTGGGTTATTAGAGACAGTGATATTTACACTTGAGTAGGTTTCCTTGTATACTGTCAGCCATTTCTTGTAGTTGTTAAATACCATATTTTATACTTTCTGGATTTTTTTTTTCAGAGCACATGCTAAACATAGGCCAGGATTCAAAAAGATCTCCCTACACTAGCAGAAACTGCTGGTGCCAAAAATATCAGTTTCCATGATTAGTGATTCAGAGATATTTTAGCTGCAATGAGAAAAGACCTCATTATCTGCTAATTTGCATTTTTCTGAATTTCATGGTGTTACTGCTAGTGTTAATCAGCAATTTCCTGTTTAATCACCATGGGCAGATCAAATGTTTCATTGGCTTAGGCACTTAGGCACCCCCCTCATTCACTCTTTCGCACACATGCACACATTCACACACACAGAGACAGACCCACCACAATTCTACTCAACTGTCCCTGGATTTATAGAGCATCTCTGATTTTGCTTCTTATACCTTCCCCATTCTCTCATATCTCATGGATCATTATGGTCAGTCAGTAATGCCAGATATTAGACTTTCATGCTTCTTATTGTTCAGAAAATACATCATGATACAAGACATGTTATTTTATTAAGCCCTCAGTAAGCACAGAGGACTAGAGCTCTGATTTGTTAATGAGTTACTTCCTCTGCCAAAGTTACATGGTTTAAATATTTTTACTTCATTGCAAACATATTGTTTTCTTAACTTTGTAAATAACTTAAGGTACAATTTCAAGAGTGTCCCTAGTGTGTAGTATTCCCCTCATATTACAGACTTCCTGTACTAATTGTAAAGTGTCCCTGGTGTCTAATGTCCCCCCCATTACCAACTTCTAGTACTATTTTTAAATTTCCATGGTGTCTAGTGTTCCTCCAATATTACTGGCTTTGCTAGTTTTATGGGAGTTGAGAGGTATGCCAGTCACTCCCCCACACACTCAGACATTCATGCTCTTGCACAAACACACACACACACACACACACACACACACACACACACACACACACACACACACACACACACACACACACTCACTTTCTCACCCATGCCTAGGTATACCTGTCCGTAGAGGCACACTCTCTACCACACACACATACAGTCACTCACATGTCTCCTACCACTACCTTTTCATAGACACTTATCTGATCTCACCTTTAACATGGTTTCCGCAGTGACTACATTGGGGAGACTGCAACTTTTTGGCCATGTTCATTAATATGACTGGCTGTATAAATCCCTTTTGGGGAGAGCATATCCCTGATAAACAGATGCAGCTCTACTTGAATTCTTCATTAGCATTGAGCATAGCCATGGAGATAGCCCACCATGTTGATTCTATAAATTGTGTAGAATTGTTGTGGAAAGCCTGTCTCTAAATCAGAAAGGGCTACCAGCAGTCGGCCTTTTGACTTTGGTGTTTCTACATTTGGTCTTTTAGGAGTAGGGATTTAATAGTGCTTTTTTTAACTAATGTGCATTGAATAAAAGCACCTTAGCTAATCTCCCTATTCTTCCACTGTATACTGATCACACCTATTATATTTAGAGAAGTCCTACTAAATATGTAATTGTCCCCTATTACATTTGTTGTGTGTCATGTATATTAGCTGTACTTTTTATAGCACTGTTTTATTTGTACAGTATATTGATTGCCTTTACTGATTGTTTATAGTTCCATATGCTTTGTGGCCAAGTCATAGTTTAGAAAGGATCAATGTGGACTGGTCTCCCTGTAAGGTTAAGCACTATGTAAGTAAATGAATCTAGTTCAGGGCAATGCCCCGGTGATAGGGTACTATAGATGACAGTATGATTCTGTCAGATGGGAATTTTTTATAGGCTCATAGGTAAGTACTAGGCTAGCTGCCTTTGTGGGCCATTTTAAACCTAGACAATTTCTCTTTTTGTGCATAAAATAACATATCCCATTTGGTTATAGATTGGCTTTACCCATCCCATGTTTGATAATTATATATTAGCCCTAATGAGAGTAACTGGGATCATGCCATAGATAATTTGAGGGAACCCATGCATGGGATAAAGCATCTAGGAGATTTCTCTGTCCGTTAGTAGTACAGGGGGCAGTCTTTGGGTAAATGTTTTGTTTCCCATCCATAGATCTAAGTTGCACTTGAAAATGTGGATGAATAAACTTTGTTTTATGTGGATGGGAAGTCTGTCGACAGCAGCAGTATCCTCTGCGATATATACCTGTCCCTCCAAACCATTCTGTTGCTATTGCAGAAGAGGTTTAAATCCCTAGATTGAGTATTTCTGGTGCAATTTGACTTGCTGATGTGCAGTAAATACATCAGTAATGGGTTGGAGGATGCCTTGTATGCCAAAATAAGATCATCTGTTAGCAGTCTGTAGGATACCAAGTATACTGACAGGGCTTTGAGGTGGTCCAGGAAGTACATGTTATTTAGGCCTTGTATCCTTAGTAAGGTAACTCTATGGGTATGTGGGCATTCCAGTTGCTCATATGTCTGGAGAGATACATGACGAAGGGGACATTATATTCAATGATTAGCCTAATGAGGACTGAGTAAAGGGGAACAATGACATCACTAAATCTAGACACAATTTCTTTGTTTATAAACTGTGAAATATAGAAGGATTTTCTTATAAAAATAGACATATGTTGGTCAAAAGTTAGATCACTATCCACATAAGTTCCCAGATCCTGAACAACTGAGTCAATCAACTCTTTGGGGCATATTGTCAATGTGGTATTTCCCTGAGGTAGATGACTTCCAAAAACATACAACAATGCATTTTTTTGGCAGTTAGTTTCTGTCCATAATTGTTGCACCAGTTATTTATTTGAGACAAACCTTCCTGCAGGATAGCAAAGTCATTTGGGGAGTCATTGACTGTTCCTAGCATTTTCAGATGTTGGCTGATAAGCTTCCTTAGAACACCATTCCTACCTGGTTGACAAACTTAATAAATGAATGAAAATAAATAAAGAAATTACAAGAAAAAAACACGTTCAGTTACATACAGAACTTAATCAACAGACACTGCAATTGCAATAACACAGAATTTATCTCCTGTACAATACACTTTGGGTAATGGCATTTATTTCCCTTCCCAGCATGAAGGTGCATAAAGCAGTTAAATCTAAAAAGTATGTATTGTTTGTGAAACTTGAAAAACTTGTTGCTGTTATGATATGCAGTTTAATTAATCATCACCATCACTATCAGCAACCCCTTTTTTCTTATTTTCTTAAGTTGGGTTGTCATGCCAACTCTCCTACTTTCTTTGATAGCCGTGCTTCATTGTCACAGCCTGGTCTTTTCTCAAGTCTACTTAACAAAATTGTCTTCTGTAACATTATCTTAATTAAAAAAACCCCTAAAATAAAAGAATGTATGTCCAGTTTAATTTTTACCATCGGCAAAATAAAATAAAAAATGGGGTATGGTAGTACAGCATACAGTTGTATTATATAGCTTTACCACAGTGTGAAACAACCCACAAATGTGGCAGAGAAATGTTCTGCAGTATAATGTAGCATTACCTCTAAATACAACAACTTACAAAATACAGAGCAACAGGCCTCATGTCTTCTACACAGTCAACTAAAAGAAATAAAAACAACCTGAAGTAACAGTTCAGTTTACAGCATTGGAATGCAACTGTGGCCACTGTCTTCAACTGTTTCTGTCCTAGTGCTGCAATCTTCATAAATGTGTTGCCTTGCATTCCACTAGTAATTAGATGATAATCCTGCTCGACCGAGATTTTTATATTAACTAATGGTGTACCTTTAAATCTGCCGGAAAGTGCCAGATTAACAGCAGATCATACTGTAAAAGCCCCACTAAGAAGGTAATGGCTCTTGACAGATTTATAATGAAACTAGAAGGCAGCAATATGTTACCATGTAAATTGGTCTCACTTCTCTGCAGATCTATGAAAATTAATAAAAACCTATGAAGAAAAATGGACATGCATATTTCTTTATCTAATTTATTTTGGGGAAATATTTAATATTTTAGCAGAAGTGCCTTAGAAACAGAAGGATGCATTATACTGGCCATTGCATTGTAGTGTCACGTGTAATAGAATGAGTGAATGTGCAGCTTTGTGCTTAGGATTAAAATATAAACCCAGAAGTACAGTTTTCATTGGCATATTAAAATTATGGAATATGAAAAACTTTAGAAATATTCAGGTTAATGATTATAAACATGTTACACACGTTTCAAATATTGCCAGGTCATGGCACAAAAAGTATGCTTTCACTGCGCCTTCTCTTCCTCATAGATGGCACTATTCAGTGCTAGTCGCTTTAAGTATTTTTATTTCTTATTTTATTTATTTATCTTTTTTTAAAGGCAGAAATTGTGCTGTGACATTCACAGTCAGGACTAAAATGTTTAACAGTAGATAAGTAATGTTTGAATTACCCCCTTCTGTACCATCACATACAGTTCTGCATGTAAAGAAGTTAAGTTATGGACTAAACCTGAAGACAGACATTCATCGTGAATGGTAGTGCTTCTCTGGAATATAATCATAACCTGAGCTGTCGTTCTTTGATGAGCATATCTATGCACACTGCCTGCTGTAGAAATGAAATGATTATGATATTAAGCACTGTACAGTGAAAAAAACAGATATGATTCATTAATGGCTGTAGAGTCTAATTAGCCGTTGTGTGCAATACTATTACTGTAAGTCACCAATGCAAAGGGCATTCACATCTCCAGTTTTTCAAACTTTGCTGCTTCTCATTTGTCCTGGGTGTCTTGCCTCAAATGGTGCTTTAAAGTAAGGGACTTCAGAAGCCAGACATTGAAATCTTGGTAAAAACATGCACACAGATCAGGAAAACAGCAACATATATAATTCCCCATGAAAAAATATGAAGTCAGGATAAGAGATAAACAGGCAGACCTGATTGAAAACAGGCTATTCTGATGTTCACCAGTCAGGCACTGCCTCATCTGCACTTTGCCCTCAAGCATTGGTGGAAATCATACTACTTACATACATGCAACCAGTGCCAACCAAAAATGTATCCCATTCTTGCAGTAAACATTAATCATGGTCATTTACATTTAAAGCATATGGGACAGGAGGATGGTGACAAAGAGCAGGAGCCTGGCTGGAATTTAAATAGGAAAATAATTCTGTCTGATGAAGATGGACCAAGGAGCTTGGAAAAAGCAAGGAATGTACACCAAAAGTGTGCTTTGCTACAGTTATCATATGACTTGCTATTCCCTTTACGGGGAGGAGATGTGACAAAGGTTGGTGCAGTAAGGCAATAAGCTACGGGTGTATGTCAACAGGAGCAAGAAGAAAGGGAAGGGTAGTGGGCATAATTGTGTAATTTTGGGAAAGAGATATGAAATAAAAGACTATCGGGACATCATAAAGAATAGATAGGTTCACAGAAGTGAAAGTACAGGTGGCAGATGGATAAGATAAGATTGTATTGAGATGTATGACTGGTAGGCAGTAGATGTCATAAAGCAGAGATTAATGGATTTAGGATAACTTTACATTAATTGTCTGTGTGAAGAAAATGAAAACACTGTCATCTGTGTTAACATGTCTGGCAGACGATTTGTTTATATTCTCAGATTAAATTGTATTATATACCATCATGTCTACTTGTGAAAATGTAAATAAGTTTTAAAATGTTGAGTATTTCCCTGTTTATACAGAATGTTTAGAGAATCTGTCAGTGTTTTGATACATTTCTAATTGCACGTTTGAGAGGGACATTCTAAAGTAGTGTGGAGAATGAGCAGGACAGCGTGCAATGCCACAGAATGTTCCTGGTTGATAAGTGATTGTTTAAACATCTGATTGACAGAAAATTACTTTTTTCAAGCAGATGATTGTTATTTTTTAAAATAAGACAGTTGAGACTGCAGTTTGAAGTGCTGAGCAGTTTTTACAGTCAGTTACAATGCTGTGCAGTGAGTGCACACCCATGAAAGAGAACTCACCAAAAGCTGTAAGCCTACCTTTTGCCTTACTGCTATGTGTTAGATTTGATCAGGGCCAATATTCTTTAGTTAGATTAGGAAAACTTAGTTATTAAGATAGACTTTTTCCTAGACTAATGGATTCCTATCCTACAGTTTGATTTTACATTTCTGGTGAATGAAATCTGGTGTTTATTGAAAGCTATTGAGTAACAATCTTGTAATCATGGTACTTATCATCAAATGCTTTTCATTACACTGTGGCTGGAAATCAGTGTTTTTCTTTAGAGATTAAAGAGCGCTTCTACCTGTTTGATACCTGGTTACTTATGGTCATAGCTATCATTTATTTTGATATTTACTTTTCATAATTGGACATCCTTTTAGAAGGGCACAAAGACACTCTGATTGGTGAGAGTATTGCAGTGTTATTTTGGGGAAGGGACACAGCTGGAAATCTGTATCAGGTTTTCTCAGAAGTGTTTGGATGTGTGAGATTTAAATTTACTTTGAGTGTGTGTGTATCAGTGGTCTTAAACTGGGACACTTTGTTCTGAATTGTATAATAAGAAAATACATTTGGGGTGGACAGAGGTATATAGTCCAGTCCCAGGAAAATAGAGCATGTTCCTGTTGTGCTGTTAGGGGAAAATTGTGAAATATTACTTCTATTTAAGTGACAGTCACATATTGGAGTCAGTAGTGAGGATTGAAGCTCCTTAGTTACTGACCCAGGATAGTAAAGGACATCACAGTAAATGGTGGCAGTCTGGTGGGATATAGCCAGACGTCACAGTCTGCTTTGACTTAATGACTTTCTCAGACCTGCTGCTAGTGCACTTTGTTGTAATGGTGGAGAGAAAAAGAAAACCATATTTAAACTAATGTATGAAGGGCAGGTGCAGTGGGCAAGGATATGGTGTAAGTGGCTAGGAATACAAGGGTGGTGCAATGGTATAGCGGTTAGCATTGTTGCCTCACAGCAAGAGGTTCTCTGGTTTGATTCTTGGCTGGGGTGTCTTTTGTGTGAAGTCTGCATGTTCTCTCTGAGTTTGCATGGGTTTCCTACGGGTGTTCCAGTTTCCTTCCACTTTCCAAAGGCATGCAGCAGGTGATTTTTACACTCTAAATTGGCCGTAGGTGTGAGTGTGTGAGTGTGAGTGTGTGTGCCCCCTCCGAGGAGGATTGGGCCTTGGGTTAGCAACCTGAGCCCATAAAACCTGTAACTGCTACAGAAACAATGAGCTTTGAAATGTGCTCATTGCCCGGTGTACCACACAGTGTGTAAGCAGAAAATAGAGAGAAGCCAGGAATGCAAAGGTAGAATTAAGAGACGTTTATCATTTAGATGACTGTTACAGCCTAAGCTATATGGGTTATATCCTCTCATGGATATGATCATTGTCCAGTATTCAAATCTTCAAGGCAACTTCAATGCATCCTAACTTCTCTAGGGATCAAGAAGAGCTGCATAAAAGCTGAAATTAGGATGCCAAAAGCTTCAGAGTTTTCTTGCTTCTGAAATGTGCTATCTTTATGGGTGTTGTGAATCTGATGATTGGTTAGCAATCCTTTAAGGCTGGGCAGATAAGTACCCTTCTAGGGAAAACATTCCACCACTTCAGTTGTCTGAGGAAGAACTTAGTTTTGTTTTTGTGAAAATGTTTATTTTTATGCTTAGAAATGTTTTATTATAGACTGACATGTCTGGGAAAGGGCTTCCTATTTTTGTGTGAAAAAATGTGTAACTGTGTAAAATGCTGTTTTACTTTGCTTTTTCTACATGTTCATGTTTAATGCTTATGTGAGGGGATATGCCATTATGCTTTTAGGGACTGTCACTGAAAGTTTTACCTCAAATCTTTAACTTTTCTGTCAAGAAGTTTATTGACTCACCCAGGTTCCACTACCTGCTTTCCAGACTCCTTTCTCAGCTTAATCATGGTGCAGTTGTTATTCTTCTCTATTCTTTCTTCTCTTGTCCACAAGCAGAAGGAAATTACTTGAGAGTCTTCAGCTGTCAGACCAGCTCCTTCACTACTAAAGCTGTGCATGGGTGACTTGCTGTGGCCAGACCTGGCTCCTTGGACCAATCATCAATGCATCTTGGTCCCTGTGGTGTAACTACTTGGGAAGCCACTAAGGAAAGAGAGGGATAGACACATCCTCTGTGGCTGTAGGGTTATCCTCACTGGTCAAGGCAGAGCTATTCTTTCCACCTTGCCATTGATTTCCAGGGATCCTCTAAAGATGCAGAAGGTTTTCCCAAAGACATTGGTGGTCCCTCCCTTCTGGCCCAGGCACCAGTAGTTATCGCTTCTTTTGAAAATGGCCAGTGGCAATTATCACAGGCCTCCCTGCAAACTAAATTTACGTATATAAGACAAGTATTGTTTGATCCACTCCAATATGAAAAAAACTTCAGTTAACTGGATGATAGAGTTTGAAACCATTTTGCCACCCTTTTTTCTGAGGACATGCAGCAGGTACTAAAGTAGGCTGAAAAATCCTTCTACTAGGAAAATCATATATGTGCAAGTGGAAAAGATTTTTGGTTGATGCCATATTAAAAAGCAGGAGCCTTTCATGGCCCAGATGCCTCTGGTTTTAGAATATTTGTGTGAGTCAATACCCTCTGGCCTTTCTTATTCTTCTATCAAGATTCATCTTCCAGCCATTTCGGATTGCCTACTCTTAGACCCCCCTTTTTTCCTGTGTGCGAGTCAAGCAATTTTTGAAAGTGCTTTTACATATCTGTCCACATAGAAACAGGTGGCTTCTCTTTGGGATCTTATGTATGACAGACTAACACTTCTTCCATTTGAACCAGTTCATCAGTCTGATTTGAGGTTCTCGACTTGGAAAACTGTGTCACACATTGCTCTGACTTCTGCCAGAAGAGTACCTGAATTGCAAGCTCTTATGGTGAGTTAACCCTACCTAATTTTCCACAAGGACAGGGTTTCTTTGAGAATTAATTTATTCTTCTTTTATGCCTAAAGTGGTTTGAGAGTTTACCTTAAACCAGTCCATTAATCTCCTTTATATTCTTTCCCGATCCTAAAAACAAGATAAAGAGAATATTACATACTCTGGCTGTCCTTAAGCTACTCACATACTACTTGGGAAGAGTAAAATCCTTTAAGAAGGCCAGTAGACTATATATTTCCAATAAGGTATGTAAAAAAGACAACAAAGCAGGCAATTTCAAGATGGTTGAATCATGCTATTTGTTTCTGCTATTCGCACCATAACAAGCCACTTGCAGACAGGCTTAGGGTCCACTCTACCATGGCTTTGATTTCTTCTGTGTTTTTGGATGGGCAGTGCAGCAAAGCCACTTGGGAAGGGATAGATTAGAAATAGTGTGGGAATTATGGTGATAGACTTTGGAAGATAGTGAAGGATGTCATCAGAATTAGTGGCAGACTCATGGCAATTGGACTCCAGTGAAAGAATTGGACATTATTCATAATCTCAGCCTATGCCACACAGCAGAGTTGTGATAGTGAGGAAAAGAATGCATTCAGACAGCAGTTGCAGGACCTGCTTCATAAGGCAAGAAAATATCAGTTGGTGTTGAGAATGAGGGACTTGAATGCACATATTGGGATGGACAGAGCAGGATATGAAGACTTAGGTGAGGCAACAGTAATTAAAAGGAGAGACCATTCTAGACTTCTTTCTTGCAAAATGCTTGATGGTGGCTAACACATAGTTCAGCAAGAGAGAGATAGTCGCAACATTACATACACAAGTGGTCAACATGCCATCCAGGCAGACTTGCTCCTGGTAAGGAAAAGTCATTGGTGTAGAATCAACAAATGTAAAGTCATCCCTAGAGAAACAGGCAATACATAGTATAAAGCACTGACTGCCATAAGCCATGGACAGAGAAGGCTCTAAGGCTAACAGAGACCAGGATATAGACCTGGAATATGACTGGAGCAAAAGCATGAGAATTTAAGGAAATACTCAGGAGTTTAGCTCCTCAGGTAGAGGAGGAAATATATGGAGTTGAAGAAGAATGACACCAACTCAAAACAGCATGTGTGAGGACTACAGAACAGATATGTGGTCATGCCAGGTATGAAAATAAGTTACATTAGGAAAGCTGGTTGTGGAATGCAGAAGTTCAGGAAGTCAAAAAAAAAAAGGATTGCAGGAAAAAGTGAAAGGTAGAAAAGATGGACCTGGCTAAGAAAGAATACTGGTTGGCTAACAAACAGGCTAAGAGAGCAGTCACAATATCAAAGAATGAGGCATCAAATGTACTCTACGGCTTCTTGAAAATTGCAGGTAGATGGCACAAAGAAACTCTACTAGCTTGTAAGGCAAAGACAGAAAGATAAAGAAGGCAGTCAGACATTCTTCATAAGTGATACCAGCAACAACCTACTCACTAGTCCACAGAACATGAAAGGTAGACAGAAAGAATACTACCAGCAGCTTCTAATTGAAGAAATCTTGACAAAAACTGTAGTGCTCCAGACATAGCCTATAATGAAAGTAAAAGAAGAGACCACCCTAGAATAAGTAAGAACAGCACTAAGGAAAATTAAGTCAGGAAAAGCATGTGATTCAAGATGAGGTTACAGAAGATGTGATCAAGATGTTGTGTGAGTTCTGGAAAAAATACTCTGGAGGATACTCATAGCTGAATGGAGAGAAAGGAGTACCCCAAATGACTGGAGAACAAAATTCTAGTGCCAGTGTACAAGAACACAGTTCACATTCTCAACTGTGGGGAGTATAGAGGTACCAAACTCCTCTTGTACTGCGTGAAAGTTCTGTAGAAGATGATTGATAAATGAATGCACAGAGTAGTAGAAAGTAAGATGGGAGATGAGCAGTTTGGATTCAGATCACAATACAGCACAAGTGGACCGATCTTTGTAGTGAAACAGATAGCTGAGAAGCTACAGATGAGGAAAGAGTCCAACTGGGGATTCCTAGACGTGGAGAAAGCATATGACAACAAGCTATAGAAACGCTGATTTGGGCTGTCTTGTGATGATTCAGAATCCCAGAAACATTGGTAGAATTAGTGTGAGCTATGTACAAGGACCCAATGACACGATCACAAACAGTGTTCGGACTCAACGAGGGATTCCCAGTGGGAGTGGGTGTGCATAAGGATTCAGATACTAGCCCACTTCTACTTACACTGGTAATGGACTACATTAGCAAACAGGTCAGAGGGGACAAATCAACAAAGTTGCTGTATGCAGATGATGTGGCTTTACAGGCAGACTCTGAGCAAGAACTTCAACAAATGACAAGGGAATGGAATGCAAAGCTGAAGACACACAGGATGAAATGAGTACAGATAAGACAGATGTAATGGCAGCAAATGGGTAAAATCAGAAGAAGCTGAAAATTGAGCTAGAAGTGAATATAGTGCTTTAACCCATCAGGATACTTTGTCTTTGTTTTTTTTCTTTTTTTCTTTTTTTAATTTCGAAGTTATGGAACTTTGATCATATGATGTCGACCATATGGTATTCGAAGTTCCGTAACTTCGATTTTCTAATAGGTAACCGTTCAAAACAGTGGTGTGACCAGTACAACTGTATTGTACAGAAACCTGGGCAGTGAAGGCAGAGCAGTAGAGGTGATGGACATGAAGTGCCTGAGACAGGTGGAAGGATGCACACTGTGGTACAGACAAAGAAATAAGGACATCAGGGTAGCAGCCCAAATAGCTCCAATTGTTGAGACATCCAGCAAAGAGATGGATGGATCATGTGAGAGAAGACCTGTGACAGTCAGGCATGACTGTTGAAGAAGGTAGGAGATTGCCAGTGAATAAAGAGAGATGGTGACTGTTAATGTAACACCCCAATCCCATTTAGAAAATGGGAGAAAAAGGGGCTGATTTTGTTTCTGATGATGATGATCATGGATCTTACAATGTATGTGTTCAAAGCAGGGATGATACTTGTATTGTGTGGAGTTTGCCATTACCCAGAATGATGATGACTTTCAAAGAGAAAATAATTGGCTTTAATAACTGGCTGTTTGCCTGGTGTCATTCAAGAAGGATCCACTGTGTTTTAGTATGGGATAAGACAGGCCTTCCCTCTTTGCTTGGGGTAGTCTTTGCTTCTCTTATCAAGGTTTTCATATTCTGGCTAAAGCCTTTGCAGCCCCAGTGGTGCCCTTTCTTTAAAACAAAGTTCAGCTTCTGGACATTCCAGTCCAGTAAATTCTAGTTTAGAATGCATAAGTGATAACAAAAAAAGTGTTTGTATATTTATATTTATATATATATATATATATATATATATATATATATATATATATATATATATATATATATATATATATATATATATATATACATATATATATATATATATATATATATATATATATATATATATATATATATATATATATATACTTAAAACTTAAAACCATTTAAATGAAGATCACTGTACAACATAGAACTATATATTTACCGTTTTCCTTGCTGTAATCTCAGAGTTGGTATATTTAATTATCAGGGGGTGTGAGGGGTGCAGGATGACCTGCCCCCCCGCAAAAAACATAAAACTAGAAAGATTTTTTTTTAATTTACATTTCAAAGTTTCAAAACTTCGATCTTATGATCTCGACCATAAGACAATTGATGTTTTGAAACTTCAAATTTAGAAACAGACCCATATATATCTCACTCTCATTGAGGAAATAGAAAGTCGTCCCTCTTGGTTTATTCATATCCTTGATCTCATCCTCCCAAACATAGCACCTTCATGTATTCCTCCCTGTGGTACATTTTTGCTTGTTAAATATGACCATAAATCTAGAACCTTCTCCTCTAAAAGTGATGGCACTTCCACTGCTAACACAAATGTGCTTAAACACTTCTCTAAGACTGTCTGTCTGTCTGTATGTCTCTCTCATGAGTCACAGCTGACTCCTATATTGACCCCATGGATAGCGACCTCTATCAGCAAAGTTTACAATGCAAAGAGGGAAGTGGAAGTAAATTTCTGGGTCTTTCTTCTGGATCACACATGCACACACTTACACCAGTGATCAGTTTAAAGTCCCTGATCCCTACTACATGTTTTTGGAATGTGGAAGGTAAGAGCAGCACCTGGAGAAAACCCACGCGGACACAGGGTGGACATGTATTCAGCATGCAGAAGGCATTCCAGCTGAGTAATCAAATGGAGAACCTTTTGCTCTAAGACTAGCATTCTACAGTTATTCATTGTTCTAAGGAAATTTAGATTAAGTCCATTATCAGCACTTCCCATTACTAATGTGGCATCCTATAGCTCTGCTTTTTACTCACATTAAATAGTAGTATAGGCAAGTCAGTCCCCATCTGCTTCAAATATACAGGAAAATTTAAGAGCAAACCCTTATCATAGAATACTCGTATCAGTAAAAAGAGGAAGCTACTCACTGCATGTAATAGCTCATGTCCTATATATTTAAACAGAAAACTGACACAGGCTAACAAAACTGAATTCAAACTCAAAATAGCTACTGCTACCAAGAATAGCTATAAATCCTTTTTTAACTATGAGTTAAAAATCAACACCCAGCAATGCACTGAAGTTATCCTAATCAATACTACTCATTCTGATCTCTGGGAAATAGTTAACATCCTGGCAGAGAAATTCAGTGTAAAATTTATACCACATCTGAAAATGATCCACCCATTTCTCAGGCCTAGTTGCTCTCTAAAATCAATAATGAACAAGCCCTTGTGGCCCTTTCAAAAGCTAAGAACTATTAAGCTAACAACAAGGTATAGCCTGATAAAGCATTGACTACACTGCAGATGACCGAATAGTGTCTTGAGCACTTGTAGGAGCTGGTTAGAGAGGATGGAGAGTGAGCATTTGCTGCTGGCATGCTCATCCTGGGGTGGGGGTGGGGAAGACCCTCTGGCTTGCCAGAAGGTTGACATTAGGGAGTATTAGATGTTACTTGATGGAGCTTGATCCTGTGCTCATCCTGGGGTGGGGGTGAGGAAGACCCTCTGACTTGCCAGAAAGTTGACATTAGGGAGTATTAGATGTTACTTGATGGAGCTTGATCCTGATGCTCATGCTGTCACAGTGCATCTTACACTGGCATTTGAGGGCAGAGACATTATTCCCCTCAGGAGACAACAATGGCAGAGCTCAGAGAAGCCACTGAGGGGAAGGGGGGGCCCCTGGTTGGAGAGGGTAGACGTAGACCACCCCTAAGGACCAGTAAGCTGACCCACTCCCTATTACCTAGCTCTTGCTGGAAAGGGAGTGTCAACTGGAATTCCCGGACAGGAACAAGTGGGTTGTAAGGCTCTTCTCTAGCCTGGCAGTAACCTGCTTCTATACCATCAGAATGTGTGGACAGATTGGGTGGAATAAAGCTAAAAACAAAATGTCATTGGACCCTGATAATATGCAAGGCTGCCTAATCATAAGTGCCAAGTATAAGCTATTTGAACTCATGCTTAAGCTCTTTAATCTATGTCTCAGCATGGGTTACAGTCCTGATATCTGGAAAACAAGCATTGTAATGTTGTTACATAATGCTGGCTGTATCACTGACCATGGAAATTACAGATCCATTAGCCTCACTACTCTTATACACAAGAGTGTGGAATGTAGCATGTCAGATCTGATAGAGTTTGATATTGGAAACCTTCTAGCCCTGGACCTAAATCAAATTTACAGATTTTCAGTTGGAGCACTTGAATATATATGTACGTATTTACACACCCACACCCACACACGTGTGTGTGTGTGTGTGTGTGTGTGTGTGTGTGTGTGTGTGTGTGTGTGTGTATATATATATATATATATATATATATATATACACACACACACACACACACACACACGTGTGGGTGTGGGTGTGTAAATACATACATACATATATATTTCAGTATACATCAAGTGCTCCAACTGAAAATCTGTAAATTTGATTTGGGTCCAGGGCTAGAAGGTTTCCAATATATATATATATATATATATATATATATATATATATATATATATATATATATGTATATATATCCAGACACGTGTGTGGTTATGTGTAAAAAAATACATACACATATGGATGGTTATCATGTGTGTGTGTGTGTGTGTGTGTGTGTGTGCATAATAATAATATAATGATAATAATAATAAGAAGAATGGTAATAATAATAATAATAATAATAACAATAATAATAATAATAGTAAAATAATCACTCTTGTTCATTGGTAATGCAGAATTTACCCACTCTGGATACATATCTGTATGTCTTTATTTTCATGAACACCATACTGGATGTAGAGAATTTCTGCCTTACCTATGGACTGTTAAGGCACAGTGCTATAATATTCATGCATTCATTCAAATTTATTAATTGGTGCAGAGCAATGATGACAAAAGACCAATTTTAGTCTCAGCCTAGAGGGAAAAATAAGTAGGAATATGCAAGGCTGTGCAATATTATAGCAATAACCGATGATGTGGGTGTGTTATATTGAAGATTTACCCACGGTTGGTGTGGTTTAATCATGAGGGTGAAGCCTGAGTGATTCAGTATACCACACCACTGAGCTGATTATTGCTATTATTCAATAGCATTATTTAAGAAACAAATTACTTACTTTTCTTAAATAATGTCATTGTATGACGGATCTCTGGTATTCTTCCACTTTCCGAGGATATCCCGCTGCTTTTTTGATGTACTGTGCACGCGTATGGGACTTTTGTTCCCATGGTTATGCAGTACATCGGTGTTGTGTGACGGGTGCTGTATATAGGAAGTAACAGAGGAAGGAAGATCTCCGTTGCTCTTTTTTTTTTTTTTAAAGATACAGGGAAACTTTGAAAGTACGGGAGAGATGGGACATAGACAATAAAAGGATAATCAGATACATTTCTCTAGTTTTTCATAATGTACTTGATTATTATTTTATTTTTGTCTGTGCCTTCTCTCTTGTTGGTTTCAAGTGTCTGGTTTTCCAAGTTTATTTATTTATTTATTTTTAAGGGAAAGAAACTCATATTTTTATGGCATATATTAATGGAAAAAAGTCCAGGTGACCAGACCTTTTTCCATTGGTATATGCTCAGATTTACAACAGGCATATCAACTAAATGTTTAACATTATGAGTGTTATTTTGGGCTGACCAATCAGCATGCTACTTTTTGAATATTAATAGACAGTCATTGTATAATATTTAGGTAATTACAGATTGTATGGGGAATGTACAGCAGTTATATACAATTATATACAGTACAATCAGTGCAAAACCAGATAGGAACATTGGCTTTAAGGTGTAACTGGCATGTCTCATCTACTATCACCTCTGATCACTAACATTATTGTTAGAACAAAGTCTAAACTTGTATAAACACTTTATGACTTTACTTTTAATTATATTCTCTGTATTACTTTTGACTTTATCTATATTTTAACACTTGTGTTTTTAATTGTATACTCCCTGATTTTGTATTTTTGTATTTGTATTTCAAATTGCATATTTATGTTTTTGTATACTGTACATTCTATACTGTAATTATATTATATTCTGTTAACTGCTTATGGAGCTTTTCTCCCCAGGCCTCCACTGAAAATGAGCTCTGCTTGGCCCAGTGGACTTCATAAAAAACATAAACTCCACGATAAAAGGAACGTCATTCAAAGGACAGAATAAGTTCTTTTAATAACATACTTCTGGTGCATCGGCCTTTCACCTTCTAATGGAATATTTTTGTGACTGTTTGAAACAAGGAAACAAGTATGTAATTGAAAACGCAGTTTATAAAATGTAATTAAAAAATGTATTTAACAAATGTATTTAAAACTGTGTTTAATGATGTATTAAAAATTTATTTAAAAATGTTTAAAAATGCAATAATATTTAATAATGTGAATAATATTGTCAATTATTATCAACTAAATGTTTAACATTATGAGTGTTATTTTGGTTACATGGAAAAGTGCAACAGCTCAAAGTCTATGAATGTTTGTTAATGAGATAGTTAGTCTGTCAATTAGTTAATTAATTGATTGGGACTGGAGGTATTTATAGGGACAGAATTGTGTTTGAAAAATATTCCATTGGAAGGCGAAAGGCCGAGGTTCCAGAAGTGTGTTATTAAAAGAACTCATTCTGTCCTTCGAGTGTCGTTCCTTTTTTTCGTGGAGTTTGTTTTTTATGAAGTTGGGTCCTTTGGATGTGTATTGAATTTATAGCCCAGTGGACTTCCCTGGTCATCAAACTGGAAATAAATAAATAAATAAATCGATAGTATATTCTTACTGCAATTATGTAAAAAAATGAAATACATGTTTTTACCAAGAGAAAAACAGAAGTATCACTATACACCACTGATCCCGGGAACTATCGCCCTATTAGCCTGACGAGCCTGGTCTGTAAGGCCATGGAACATATCATCATGGAACTCATAAACAAAGACATTGGTAACCTCCAAACTCTGGACCCCACCCAGTTCGGGTTTGTGAAAGGCAGATCATCCCTCCTGAACCTGATCGACTTCTTTGAGGCAGTCACCAAAGCTGTAGATGAGGTTAAGGTGGTTCACACAGCCTATCTTGACCTCGCCAAGGCTATCCACACCATTGCCCATTCTGGAATTATTGCTAAACTCACTAAACTAGGTATAAATCCCTACATTCCAAGATGGGTTTCCAATTGGCTCACTGACAGAACCCACACTGTAAAAGTAGCAGACTCCAAATCTGACTTCAAACCAGTGACAAGCGGAGTACCACAGGGTTCAGTCCTGGGACCTCTTCTGTTTGGTATCTAAATCTGTGAAGTACAGGCCAACACAGAAGGCCTTTGGCTAATGAAGTTCACAGATGACTGCAAACTAGGAGCCATAGTTGAGTCCCCAAATGATATGAACATCCTACAGAAGGGCCTCACTGAGACAGATGGCTGGTGTCAGAGCCATGGCCTCAAGCTCAATGCCAAAAAGTGCATTGTCATCCCTTTTGGTAAAAACTCTGTACCTATGAACTACCACATAGGCGGCAGTCTACTTAACTCTGAATGTGTAATAAGAGACCTGGGGACCCAGGTGGACAGTAGTCTCTCCTTTGATAATCACATCGCCACAGTAGTCAGGAAATCCTTCTACGTGGCACACCTCATCACAAAAGGGTTCTCATCTAGGAAAAAAGAGGTCATTGTTCCCCTCTACTCGACACTCATTAGGCACATTACCTCACCAGACATCTGCAGCAGCTGGAAAGGCTGCAGAAGTACCTCACAAAGAGGATTATTGGCCTCAAACAGATGCCCTACACTGACATCTCAAAAAACTCCAGATTTACTCAGTAGCATATCGCCTACTCTGAGGTGATCTCTGCCTAACATATAAAGCTATGTCAAACCCAGAGCTGTTGGACATGCTACACCTAAAGAAATCCCAATCCCTCCGAGCTACATGCTCTAGGGACCTAAACCTTGTCATCACAATAAACAGGACATGCTGGAGGGATAGATTCCTGTCCCAGAGACTTCCCATACTCTGGAACAAACTACCCATCTATGTCAAGCAAAGTTCCTCATTAGCACTCTTCAAGAAAAATCTTGATAGGTGGATGGGAAATAGGAAATACACCCCGGGGGATCACTTCGGTGGCTCTGCTCGACAGGGGCACAGGAAAATAACTTTCTTGGGTGGCGTAAGCCAGGGAACCTTGTTGGCTAGGCTTACTTAGGCCCTTGGGCCAATAGCCTGGTACCTACCTATGAACCTGCAGATTGCTACTATACTGTATAGAATAGTACTAGAACAGTCTTAACTGTACTGGAGTAAGATCACTGAATTAGTATTATTGTTTTCCCTGAATACTTTTTTTCCAATTTGCCAAACCTAGGTTGAATATTTAAAAACATAGTAGTAGCATTTTATTATTTCTGCAAAGGAAATGTTAGATTTTTCACGTGTTTTCTTATTAAAACACATTGTTTTGCAGAATATGCTGTTTTATGAATGTAATATATTTAATAGAAGTGCACATTGCAGATTGAATGGAAATTTATTCTTATTGCTACCACTTTACAAAACTGAAATGCATAGTTTTCACCATAGAAAGGACAGTACTATAATGTGAAATTAATTAAATTATTATATTCTCACTTTTCTATAAGAATCATAAAACATATTTTTTATCACACAAGCAACAGTAGTATGTTCATTATATCTGTTTAAATTCCTTTGGCATTTAGTAGTTACACATAACAAAACTAAATGAAACTCACAAAGCTGAACAGCTTTGAAAACAAACACTGCTACTGATACATTTAAACAGCATAGTAAAAAATAGTGCCATTGTAAGATACTTATACAAGACACGTTGTTCTGTGGTATGTTCATGAAGAGTGGTCTACGGTTCTGTCAGGAATCTTCTATTGTGAAAACTGAAGAGGAAGAGCAATGCCTATATGTTGTATGAATGTTGGAGGAGTGTCAGAGGTGGAGGAGTGGGATATAGAAGGGGTTTTTAGAGATTATGTAAGAGTAGTACTGGAAGTGATAGGAGGTACTGTTATACAGGTGGGGCGCTGCAGTGGAGATGTAGCTACTTCCACGTTTTTTAGTCTGTTATATCACATGCTTGGAAATCTACTCAGTTCTGTGGCTACATATGACTGCATGGAATGGAAGTGCCACATGTGGCTTATTCTTTTTCCTTGGATCACATCAAAGCCCTTGGCCCACACACTCTGTCCTGGTTGAACCACATTATAAGGAGATATAACCATTTATCCTCATATTCAGGTGGTAATAGAACCTACCATCCCTGGTAAGGGAGCTACCAACTCTTGAAAGTCTCTTTTCAGTGGTTTGCAAGTGTCTGTTAGCATCACTCATCAGGTCTTGTAAATTGTTGGCATTAGATTTAATTTGCTTAAACACTTCTTTTAATGATACATTTACAATGTCTGCAACTCACCCTGCTTAGTATCTATATTATTGTTTTCTCTTTTATTCACAAAAAACATTTCTTCCTGAATGTAGGAGGAGTTCCATTCTTTTTCTCTGTTATTATTGCCATATAAGAAAGAGAAGAATGGTCTGTCAAAGAGCAATACTATGAACATATTAATAATTGTTTTATTAAACAGTGTTGACTATAATGGAGTAGTATCAGCATATTAGTGTAAATGCATTGAACGTATTTAATTTGTTTTGTCATTCTGTTACATTTTAATACTATAAATACTGGCATTGTATTCTTACTATAAAATAATCTACACTGTTTTGCAGAAGTACTATCATATTTAAAATAATTTTGTTCATGCAATACTTTTAAGGTATTTCCCAATATATTCCATTTAAAAAGAGCTACAGCATGTACAATAAACAGAGACTGGCATTAAACTATTGAATAATCTTCTAACTGTATGTTGGTGCACTTATCCTTGACGTCTTGCACTTAACATCTTTGTACCTATCTATTAATCTTCTAACTATGCACCTGTACACTTATCTTTATAAGAACTAGACCCATATTGTCAAAACCAACACACATGCATCCCTTCAGTTGTTTGCCTCACAGCACTTTGTGTTCTTAGGCAGTGTAGAAACTGCCAAATGTTCACAGACAATGAACTACTATTTGACATACATAATATAATCTGTGAGAGCTGTAAGTATGCATATAACATATAATCTGTGAGAGGTGTACGTATATATATATAACATATGAACTGTGAGAGGTGTAAGTATCTATATAACATATAGTCTGTGAGAGGTGTAAGTACCTACATAACATATACATTGTGAGAGAATTAAGTATCTATATAACATATAAACTGTGAGAGGTCTAAGTATCTATATAACATATAAACTGTGAGAGGTGTAAGTATCTATATAACATATAGTCCGTGAGAGGTGTAAGTACCTACATAACATATACATTGTGAGAGAATTAAGTATCTATATAACATATAAACTGTGAGAGGTCTAAGTATCTATATAACATATAAACTGTGAGAAGTGTAAGTATATATATATATATATATATATATATATATATATATATATATATATATATATAAAACATATCGTCTGTGAGAGGTGTAAGTATATGCATATAACATATAAACTGTGAGGGTCTATATTATAATGAAGAAAAATCATAATCTCGACTGCTCACATGAGCGAAAATGCAAATACACGATGTTGGTATTTTATGATCGCACCACAGTGAGGATCGGAATATTTGCCCTTTCCCCACTGTAGTGCAATCTCGGAGTTGGAATGTGTATTGGGGGGGAGGCGCAGCCCCCCACAATAGCGAATTTAAGTATTTGAATTTTCTCTCATGTGAGCAGTTGAGATTATGATTTTTCGTCGTTATAATATAGACCCAACTGAGAGGTGTATGTATGTATATAACATGCAGTGGATATAAAAAGTGTACACACCCCTGTTAAAATGTCATTTTTTTGTGATATACAAAAATGAGACCACAATAAATCATTTCAAAAGTTTTCCCACCTTTAGTGTGGCCTATAACCTGTACAATTCAATTGAAAAACAAGCAAATCTGTTAGGGGAAAATATAAAAAAATAAAAAACATACAATAAACTGGTTGCATATGTGTGCACACCCTTAAACTAATACTTTGTTGAAGCACCTTTTGATTTAATTACAGCATTCAGTCTTCTTGGGTACACACCTGCCATCAATTAAAGAGACTCTGATTAACCCCAAATAAAGTTCAGCTATCCTAGTAGGATTTTCCTGACATTTACTCAATTGCCTGCTACAGCAAAAGCCATGACTCGCAGAGAGCTTACAAAGCATCAAAGGGATCTCATTGTTGAAAGGTATCAGTCAGGAGAAGGGTACAAAAAAATTTCCACAGCAATGGATATACCATGGAACACAGAGAAGACAGTCATCAAAAAGTGGAGAAAATATGGGACTACGGTGACATTGCAATGAACTGGAATTCCCTCCAAAATTGATGAAAAGACAAGATGAAAACTGGTCAGGGAGGCTGCCAAGAGAAATACAGCAACATTGAAGGAGCTGCAGGAATTTCTGGCAAGTACTGGTTGTATACTACATGTGAGAACAATCTCCCATATTTTCCATATGCCTGGGCTATGGGGTAGGGTTGCAAGACAGAAGTCTTTTCTTACACAGAAAAACACCCAGGCCCAACTAAAATTTGCAAAACAATACATCGTCTCCCAAAAGCATGTGGGAAAATGTGTTATGGTCTGATGAGACCAAGGTTGAACATTTTGGCCACAATTCCAAAAGGTACGTTTGGCGCAAAAACAACACTTCTCATCACCAAAAGAACACCATCCCCATGGTGAAGCATGGTGGTGGTAGTATCAAGGTTTGGGGTTGCTTTTCTTCAGCTGGAACTAGGGCTTTAGTCAAGGTGGAGGGAATTATGAACACTCCCATATACCAGTCACTGTTGACCCAAAACCTTCAGGTGTCTTCTAGAAATCTGAAGATGAAGAGGAATTTCACTTTTCAACACGATAATGACCCCAAGCATACATCCAGATCAACAAATGAATGGCTTCACCAGAAGAAAATTAAAGTTTTGAAATGGCCCATCCAGAGCCCAAACCTAAATCCAACAGAAAATCTGTGGGGTGACCTGAAGAGGGCTGTGCATAAGAGATGCTCATGCAATCTGACAGATTTGGAGCTCTTTTGCAAGGAAGAGTCGGCAAATATTGCCAAGTCAAGATGTGCCATGCTGATAGAATCCTACCCAAGAAGACTGAATTCTGTAATTAAATCAAAAGGTGCTTCAACCAAGTATTAGTTTAAGGGTGTGCACACTTATACAACCAGTTTATTGTACATTTTTTATTTTTTATATTTTTCCCCCTAACAGATTTGTTTGTTTTTCAATTGAATTGCACAGGTTATAGGTCACATTAAAGGTGGGAAAAGTTTTGAAATGATTTATTGTGGTTTTAGTTTTTTATATCACAAAAACCTGACATTTTAACAGGGGTGTGTACACTTTCTATATCCATTGTATAATCTGTGAGAGGTGTATGTATGTATATAACATATAATCTGTGAGAGGTGCAAGTATATATATATAGGTTCATAGGTTCATAGGTTCATACTAGGCTATCTGCCCAAGGGCATTTATAAGCCTAGCCCATAGTTATGTGGCTTTCGCCACCCCTTTAGTTTGAATAAAAACTATGCCTATCATTTTTCTGTGCCTCTGTCAAGCAGTGACACTGAAGTAATCCCTGGGGTATATCTGCGATCTCCCATCCATTGGTCAAGATTCCTCTTGAACAAGGCCAGCGAGGTGCTCTGCCTCACATGTACCGGGATTTTGTTCCACAGCATAGGGAGTCTCTGGGTGATGAATCTGTCCCTCCAGCACGTTCTATTTATAACTGTGTCAAGGTTTAAGTCTCCGCCCTTGTGGTTCTGAGGGATCTAGATTTTTGAGGTGAAGCATATTCATCAAATCTGGGTTTGACATGGCCTTATATGTCAGGCACAGGTCACCTCTGAGCAAGCGGTATGAGACTGAATAGAGCTGGAGTTCTTTCAGTCGGGCAGCATAAGACATATTTTGAGACCCTTTATCCTTTTGGTGAGGAACTTTTGGGGCCTTTCAAGCTGCAGCAGGTGTCTGGTCAGATACATTCGAACGGGCATTGTACTCAATCATAGGTCTAATGAGTGATGAGTACAGGGGCGATGACCTCCCTTGATCTAGATGTGAATCCCTTCATGATCAGGTGGGCGATATAGAAGGTTTTCCTAACTACTTTAGCAACATGAGTGTCAAGCGAAGGCTACTGTCAACTTGGGTCCCCAGATCCCTGATGACTTTTCTGTGCTCAGTGGATTGCCACCTATATGGTAGCTAGGGGTAACCTTGTTTTTCCCGAAGGGTATGACTATGCATTTTTGGCGTTTAACTTCAGGCCATGGCTCTGGCACCAGTTATCCGTTTCTGTGAGGCCCTTCTGGAGGATATCTGTGTCAGATGTGTTTTCGACTATGGCCCAGTTTGCAGTCATCTGCAAACTTTGTCAGCCATAACCCTCCTGTGTTTGCTTGTACTTCAGAAAAGTAGATGCCGAACAAGAGTGGACCCAGGACTGAGCCCTGTGGGACACCACTTGTGACAGGCTTTGAGTCTGACATGGCTCCAGCAACTCTGACCCTGTGGGTTCTGTCACTTAGCCAGTTTGCAACCCATCTTGTGATGTATGGGTTTACATTCAAGCTGATGAGTTTTTCGATGATACCTGAGTGGGGTATTGTGTCGAAGGCCTTTGCCAGGTCGAGGTAGGCTGTATGGACTGCCTTTCCCTCATCAATGGCCTTGGTAACTGTCTCGAAAAAGTCAACCAAGTTTAAGAGGCAGGATCTGCCTTTGACAAAGCCAAACTGGGTTGGATCCAAAGTCTGCAAGTTCCCTATGTCTTTATTTATGAGTTCCATTATGATCCTCTCCATGGCTTTGCAGATAAGGCTTGTCAAGCTAATGGGCGGTAATTTCCAGGGTCTGTGGAGGCACCGCCCTTATGAAGTGGGACCACAGTCGCCGTCGCCACTCCTTGGAGTGCGTATCCTGAGGTGAGGCTAAGATTAAACAGCTGTCCTAACTGTGGGTTTAATTCCTCGTTGAGTTCATGAAGCACACAGCTGGGGACACCATCCGTCCCATGGATGTTGTGTTTTTGCCTTAGTGAGGGCAGTTCTCACCTGGGCGTTGGAGATGTTTGGGGGGGCTACAATCCTCTGGAATAGATATCTCTCCTTTTGGGGGGGAGGGGGGGAGAAGTTTGCACTGAACCTGTCAGCCAGTATGTTAGCAATGTGTGTAGGTTCAGTAATTTTCACATCATTTTGAACTAATTCTGAGCATATCTGGGAGTTTCCTCCTAGGTTTCTAACATAGCTAAAGAAGGCCTTATGATTGTCTTTAGACTCCTTGGCGATTTTTCTCTCAAAATTTGCCTTGGATGATTTTATGAGAGCTCTTAGTTTTTTACTTATAATGATCAAAGGTGTCTTACCTTTCAAGGATTTTGCTCTATCTTGTAGTAGCTTCCTCCTTTTGTTGTAGAGCTTGTTTATGGCTGGGGTCCACCAGACTGGACGCTTGCCTTTGGTACAGAGAGTCTTAGTTTTGTTTGGGATTGCCTGATCCATGCAGTCCTGTAGGTGCTGGTAGAAGGCATTTGTAAGTGATTCAGCCGTTTGAGTAATGTTTACCACTGGCTCAGGGGCCTTAAAGGAGACCACACTAGTTTTTAGAAGTGTGAAATCGGCTTTTGAGAAGTTTTTCACTGTGGTCTTTTTGTTTCAGGTGGGGGCGGGATGAGGACCTCCAGCGAGATTAGTTTATGATCTGATCTCACCAGTGAGGGGTATACTTCCGGTGTTGAACATTTTGATCCCATGTTCGTGATGATGAGATCAAGTATGTTTTCTCCTCTTGTGGGGATGGTGACTAGTTGTTCCATGGCATTTGAGTTTATGAACTCCAGGAATCTTTGGGTTAGAGTGTTCGGGCTTGAGTAGTGTTCCCAGTGTATATATAAAACATATAAACTGTGAGAGGTGTAAGTATCTATATAACATATAATCTGTGAGAGGTGTAAGTATCTATATAACATATAATCTGTGATAGGTGTAAGTGTCTATATAACATATAATCTGTGAGAGGTGTAAGTATCTATATAACACATAAACTGTGAGAGGTGTAAGTACTTATACAACAGGGAAGATAATGCTTTTCACCAAAAATTGATTGTCTCTGAGTACCATATGCTACCACTCACACACTTACACACACATATATACTAAACCAAAATATGCTGAAGTTGTTAAAAGGTCACTTCCCAAGCCCTCTAGAACCAGGAAGGTAAAATCTCTACAAAGATCTATAGATAATGACACCACCATATTCACACATAGCTATGAATCACCAGGCTGCAGACTAAACCATCTACTACCATTAATATTTGTAGTACAAATAGAGCTTTCCTAGTAACTGCTGTCTTTATTGTTAGGGACATAGACTCCATGCTTACAAGGCTGGACAAGGACAGGGTTACAGTGGTCTCGCTAGTACCAGGATCTGTCATGTTACAAGGTCTCTTCAGTACCTTACACTGGACAAATAAGAATATGACTTCATGGTAGCCCATGTGTTGTGAATTACTTGAGCACCCAACCCTAAGGGACATGCATAGAGACATGATAGATCCCACTGTGGTTGTACAAAATACAGGTAAGACACTGGTCCTGAGTGAAATCCTACCTTCACCCAGAAAGATGCCTAAATAAAAAGAAAAGATTATTGGCTTTTATAATTGGCTAAATACTTGTCATTCTAGAGGGATCCTCCAAGTGTTAGTTTTGGATGAAATGGTAGACAGATTGACTTGCTTTGCAAAGGACAGGGTACTCATCTCCTTTTGTGGCTTGAGATTATTAACCAGGGTGTTTACTACACTATAATGACTTTTTTAAGCAGATATTTTCTAATGGACATTCCAACTTAGCAGTAAAAATAAAGCTACAGTAAATTCCAAATTTAACTATATCACAGTTGTTTTCACTGCACAAGTTTTAGTAACAAATTGTTTGATCTTGAAACCCTCCTACAATTTGGAAACATCCATGTTTGTATCATAGTTAAGATACAGCTTCATTGTAAAGATAATATTCCCTTTTTGCCTGTGGTTAGTGGTTACCATGCATTCTGACCTGAATGAAAACTGCTGGGGCATTTCAACATTTGTCAGAAGCCATTTCATCTCTAGGCACATTCCCCAAGACCCTCAAAAAGAGTCTATTGAACTCCAACTTATCCTTAACAGAAGAAATCATCAATGTATTGCCTCTTACAGGACACCATCTGTGTCCCTGTGTGACCATCACCAGATCCTGAATGTACTTTCTGAAATATCGGTAATGAAATATAACATTTTGTTGGGTGATTTTAACTATCTGTTGATAAAATGATGCAGCTATACCATAAAAATTTGGTATGTGCAGAAATTCCTGGATTTAATAAATGATAATTCAATACAATAATGAGTCAACTTATCCACTAGGGGCAAAACATTCTAGGCCTTGTATTTACCAATATAGCCCCCCCCATGTACCATGCCTATAATATCCCCATTCTTGGTTAAATATGACTATAAACTAGTGACTTTCTCCTTTAATGCCTCAACCCACCTCCCCCTGTGAACAATTATCAATTTAAGGACTTCAGAAGAACAAACCTTGTTGTTAGCGAATGCATTGCATATTTGTTTTTTGAATTCCTGCACTCTTCAGATGGCCACTGCCTAGTGCTTCACTAATAAGCTGTTTAACTACAAATCCCAGCATATCTGTTGTAGTTTAAAAGATTGCCAGATACATTTTATATAAATGTGAATTCCAGAGGAAGAGACATTTACTGTGGCTCATGCTGTCTGCCTTTAGTGTGAGAGTGTTTTGTTTTGTTCATCAAATGGATGAGATGTTAAACTGAGGCACCATCTGCTTGAGTTGGTGGTAGCTCAGGTGGAAGTAAAAGATCTCATGACATCTATTGGAAAGAGAAGGGGAACTTCCTTAATGCTTTGGCCAAATTTGATGTAGTAATATGAATACCACCTCAGGTCTCCCCTGAAAAGAGAATACTAGCCTAGTGGAACTAACTTGGTCAACAAGTGATAAATGAAAGAATGTATGAATGAATGAATAAATAAATAAATAATGACTCAGTGTTTTTGCTGTAAAATCTTTAATTAAAGGTTTTAATTAAATTGAAATCTCTGTGTAACACTAAAGAAGAAAACAGTATGCACGCAGGCAGGTTTGAACACTATTTTATGGAAATTGGAGAGAAACAGTCAAGTAAACCTATTAGTATGACTGCAGAGGGACAAGGTCTGGTCCATTACCCTGCTTAGGGCTCCATTTGACCATAATCTGGCTCTGCTCTTATTGTTCAGAAATTGCATGCAAGTATTTTGCCTCATACTTATGTCCTAGCTTTTTGTCTTTCTATCTTTTAGACCAAGTAAAGGGTAACCAAGGAGCACTGTCTGGGTAAGTGACTTTTTCAAAGTGATACAGTAGTAAAATGGAGGTAGAAAGAATCAAACCCTATACCTTTTTTTTCTACAGGAAACAGCTCATTAAGAGCTTAGAGCCTTCACCTTCTGCATTAACTGCCAGACCTTCACTTATGTCTTCATTTTATGATAAATCACTGAGGGTTAAAAATGACTGAGGTTTACAGTCAGCCAGTATGGCCAGTTAATAGAGTGAGTTTCATAGTTTTTACTGTACAAATAGTCAGAACATGCATGTTGATGCAAAAACCTGTTGTTCTGTTAACTTCATTAAATGAATTCAATTAGTCTGCCTCTTATCTGTCACTGCTTTTGCAGAATATCACTGATTTATTCTCCTATTTATGACATGTTGCTTGTTAAGTTATTTATTTATTTTTTTGGTAAATCAGTGATGATTATCATCAGTCAAGAATACCCGTTAATACAGTTTCAAAGTTTTTATTGTTGAGAGAATGCACATCCAGGTAACACTTATTGTACTGTTAACATCTTAAGTGATTTGGAGTTGTATGTCACTTACATTAATGAACTGCTTCCTGTAGTCAAAGGTACAGGGTTTGAATCCTTTCACGTCTATTTGCCTATTGTGTGACTTTGAAGAAGCTAAAAACCAAAAACGTAATACTGGGACCTGTGGAACACCACCAATGGCTGCAATGTCCACAAGAGACCAAATGAAACTGAAAGGAAGACCCTTATATTCCCCGAAACAGTGATGTCGTAACATAACTGACCCATACTAATACAGACTTAATATAATAAATAATTGAATTAATTGCCACAACTCTCCATTATGTATAAAAACTAAACAAAAAAAATCTAAATAAACAAAAAATGAAACACACATAATATTACCTGATAAATCACTCCATTGTAAAAGTGTTTATTATAATTTCACTGCCCGCATCTTAAGAACACTGTTTAAAGACACATGATTGTTCAACTCTGGGACAGCTGTGGCATTTAGCCTGAGTTGCCACAAAAACACCTTGTAAGTACACTCCCATGGTCTTCCTCTTGAGTTTTTTTGTTACCTTCTCCAACACAGTGAACTTAAATACAAACTTATTTTCCCCACCACTAACCAATGAATGTCTAAAAAGGGCATTGTTCACATTCTTTTTAATAACATTGTAATATAGCTCATACATCCTGCCTCTCAAAGGATGTTTTATCTTTGCAATGCAGACAGACAGACATGCAAAACTGGCACATAGCCAGATAAACCACCCCTAGGGTTGAACAATTAGCCATACAATGCCACTGAATAATATCATTCCCCATATATTTAATGTGCACAGTGTTTCCCTGCAGAACATATTAATACTGTTTACAATCACCACTTCTTTTAGTGCCAAATATTCCAGACCTATTACTAATTTTCTCAATTCACTTTCAGATTTGACCTTTAAGTTAACACCTGTTTTGTAAATGAATGAGACAATGAGCATCAAAAATGCAGATAGGTCATTGTCAGACTTAAACATAGTTCAGTTTCTTCAAATCACCTCCTTAACGAGGTGAGAATCCGCTCTGGACCTTAAAATCATAGCTTGTTCAAAACCACCACTTTTATACAATCTATGACCAATGCTGTTGGTCTTACTCAACAGTAGTCTAAAATCATTAGCCCTTCTTTTAATTATATCTTCGTCAATATTACAAACCTTCTCAAAAGGATACCTTCTTTCTTAAAACATATTCAGTAGTTTCAACTTTTCCATATGGAAAGTTTCATTATCGGATGCCATCCTAGAAAGCCTAATCAATTGTCTCTTGACTAAGCTTTTATTCTGAGTATAAGGGTGGCTACTTCTAAAATGTAGGAGGGAATTTGAGTAAGTGGACTTCCTATAGATTTTATAGACAAAGCCATTGCCAACCTTTGTAATGGTAACATCTAAATAGTTGACACTGTCTAGGGTGTGGGTGTAGGGAAATAAAAAAAAAACAGTATTCTGGTTAATATATCTAATGAAGGTTAATATATCTAATGAAGGTTAATATATCTAATGAAGGTTAATATATCTAATGAAGGTAGGCACTTTATTCTCATTGCCTCTCCAATAATGTCATCCAGAAACATGGCATAAAATGTAAACATGGTGAAAAACTTGACATGATAATCTAATCTGCCTCCCCTCTCCACATAATAATATTGGCATAAATAAGGGTACATGGCGCCCCCACAGCTACCTCTTTAAGTTGTTGATACTACTCATCCTTGAAGTAAATTAAATCGTTCCGTAGAATGTGTTCCAGAAGCATCACAAGGACTTTGATCGTAACAGCTTCTAGAAACTCAAAGGACACCTCGACTTTCCTAAATAAATTTAAACCCTCTTTGTGGGACATAATAGAAAAAAAGATCCACAACATCCACAATAAGCAAACTTAGATTCACCTTCCATATAGGGATGTTTACCATAGACATAAAATCCCTTGAATCTCTCAGAATACATGGAAACATACAATTAAACGGCTTCAATAATCTGTCAACATACACAGCTAAAGAACACATTTTAGAAACTTGCACTGACACTGTGGGTCTGAGAGGGGATTATTAACATATTTGTGGAATTTAGGTATCCCAAAAATGGTTGGGACCAATGGATCCTTCACCTTTAGAAACTTAAATGCATCAGGGCCATTCATACTCTGCAGAAAGATGATCGTAAAAAATTAAGCCTATTTTTTTATATGCAAGGTTAACCTCTGCTTTTGAAACCAGTGCATATTTGCTCTCTTCATGTAACAATTCAAACATTTTCCTGGAATAGTCAATAAGTCCAAAATAAGAGTGCCTCCCTTTACCTGGCTTTATGATACAAATAGAATCATCATTAGAAAGCACCCTCATCAACTCCCTCTCATGACTATGCAACGTAGTGTAAACATATTTTTTTTCTTGGTGTTAGACATTTCATGAATTTACTTCTCACAGACTCTTTTGAATGTTTAAATTAAGGGACTCATGTGTGTGTGTGTGTGTGTGTGTGTGTGTGTGTGTGTGTGTGTGTGTGTGTGTGTGTGTGTGTGGAGGGGGGGTTGAATGTGCTCATCTTTATAAGCCATTCTCCTGGGGTGGGAACATTTGACACCAAATCGTTGTTTCTGTAGAGGCTAGCCAAATTTAGGTTCCTTGTAAAGGCTTTAAGTTTCACAAACATGTCTGCAACATCACCAGAAGAACTGGAAACAAAGGTAAAACCCTTTTCAAAGAGTTTGAAATGGACATCCAAGCTGTGTCAATATATTCTAGAGGGAAATACTGTGCACATTAAATATATGGGAAATTATATTATTCAGTTGTGTTGTGTGACTAGTTTTTCAACCCCAGGGGTGGATAAGTGACTGTTTTTCAGTTTTACAGGTCCTTCGTGCTAAGACAGATTGTCATCTGAGAAGAAGGATATATGAACATTGTTATGATGTTATTAAAAAGAATGTGAACAATGCCCTGTTTAGACATTTTTGGTTTGTGGTGGGGCAAATAAGTTTGGATTTAAGTTCACTGTGTTGGAGAATATAACAAAAAAAAATCTAAGAGGATCACCATGGGAGTACACCTTGGAGGAGAAGGAGTTGTTATGGCAACTCAGGCTGAATGCCACAATTGCCCCTCGTTTGAAAGATCATGTCTCTTTAAACAGTGTTTTTATGCAGGCAGTGAAATTATAATGAATACTTTTAAAATACAGTGGTTTATCAGATCACATTATTTGTGTTTGATTTTTTTTTTGCTAATTTAGATATTTTATTTATTTTTTTAAGTATATGGAGAGATGTAGCAATTAATTCAACTATGTGCTTTATTAAGCCTGTATTGGTATTAGCCAGTTATGTTGTGACATCATTGTTTCAGAGGATGTAAGGATCTTCCTTTTAACTGTGCTTCATTTCTGACAAAGTTGCAGTAGTAAGCAAAAGCATAAAATAGAAGACCATTAAAACTTGTGTTTTTTATGAATTTTGAGTATTTGGAGTTTAATTTGGTCTATTGTGTTCATCTCAGGCATTGGTGGTGCTACAGAGGTCCTAGGGCTGTGTTTTTTGTTTCTATTTGTCTTTTGTGCACAGTTCTGTCTACCAGCTCAGGTCATTGGTACTTTGAGCAAGTTAATTAACCAGACAGTGCCCCTGGGACACATCTGAAAAGGGACACTATGCACATTGTGTTTACTTGGTTAACATATGAATAAAATAATATTTAAAATGTGTCCCTTTTTGTCCTCCATTGTTTTGGCTTTGTCCAGAATTATTCAGCAAAGAAATTGAGAGGGACTGACAGGTATTTTAGTGTGTTCCTTGAATAATTTGTGGCTTTCTGGCAAATTGTCATGGCTTGAGATCACTAAATAATGGCAGGCATGTGAGTTTCAGACTTGGTTGTTGTTGTTGTGAACTTCAGTCCGCTAATGATTGGTAGTTGATTTTTACGTGCCGAGTTACCAGCCCTGAAGCACAACCTTCAACGAAGGTACTCCCATTCACGCATGTCTCCATGCAGAAGATGCTCTAGCTGAGAATCGAACCGGACAGCGTCTTACTGTGAGGCGACAACGCTACCGCAGCGCCACCACCGCAGTTTCAGACTTGGTATTATTCAGAAAATAGTTGATAATGTAAAGAGTACTATTCTATTAACTTTATAAGTATGTAAGAGAAATATTTAAAAACTATTATTGGCTGTGCGTCCTTATTTCTGATTTTTAAGCTAAGAAGTTGAGGGGGTAGAGGGGAGTTGCACTGCAGGGTTCTAACATCACTGAAGTGAGGTACATTTCTGGGTCATTATCTATGAACTTACTGATTCACTTGACCTCAAATAAATATCTGAGGTATACAGTCCTACAAGTAGTTGTAACTGATCTGTGTGTGTGTGTGTGTGTGTGTGTGTGTGTGTGTGTGTGTGTGTGTACGCGTGCGCATGTGTATGGGTCAAAGTGTTTGCAATATAGTGGGTAGAATTAAGTAATAATAAATAAGATGGGGAGAAAGGTTAGAATTGCTTGTCAATAAGAATTTACAACTAGAAATGCTAAGAGACTATATCAGGATAAGTTTTTTATTTTTGTGTGTGGGCCTGGCCCTGGAGTTTTGCAATTTACTGTCAAATCTCATTTGTTTGAAGAGCGTGTATGATAAAACACAATATATTGCAACTATCGTATAACGTTTTGCCTTATAAATAGCGTAAAAGCAAAATATTATGTTGTAACCAAGAAATTGTTGTGGCAAACAAAGAGAGAATGTGGGTATCAAAGAACTTTTTATAAGTATAAACTTCACATTTTAACCATAGTGTGAGCTTCCTTACTAGTTTTTGTTAGTATATTTGTTACATGTTAACCATCTGTTCCATATTATGTGAGAAAGTGTAGTATTCTGCATTTTGAAGATGGAAGGTTGGCTATGGCAGTAGTTTATTTTATTCTTTTGCTTATTGGTGTTATGAATGGTATGGTGTTCTTGATGGTGTAAGCCTGCTCTTATCTATATTGCTTGATTGCTTGATGCTGATTGGAGTTGATTATGTGTTTATGGGGGGGGGGGCATGTTGCTTAGGCTTGCACACCTGGATCCTTGGACATTTGCAACTTAAGTTTTCTCCTGAGAGTCTGTGATGGTTGAAGAACTGGGTATATGGTAAACTGTACTATCCCCAGCTTTTATGTTATAAAAAAAAAAAAAAAAAAAAAACATAATGTAAAAGAAAAATATTATTTTGCAAACAAGTCCCTGTTCTGGCAAGCAATGGGAGACAGGGCATCAAAATAACTTTTAGTAACCTTTTGAACAGTGCTATGAGTTCCCTTCCTAGTTGTTAGTAAATGTTTCACATTTTGCCCATTTGTTCCACCTTATGAGTGGCAGTGTAGTGTTCCATATTTTGAAGATGGAAGGTTGATCATGGCTGCAGTTTGTTTAACTTGTTTGCTTACTGGTGCTATGGATCCATCCACCCATCCATCCATGTTACGGTATTATCAAACCATACTCAACTGTCTAAAAATGAAGAAGCCACAGCATAAGAATTTAAGGATATGGAGTCTTAATTATCTCAGCCAATAAAACTTCAAATTCTTAAAGTCTTCTGTTGTGGTATGTTCATAGACAAGTTATAATAGCATTCAGAAAATCATAACTGCATCATTTAAAATCCCCCCAAAATTTTTCAGATCCTAGAATGGGTTACTATGCCAAGACATTTCCTTGAGTGCTACTTATACCTTTCAAGTGTCCCTGCTTTTGCAGAATATCTCTGATTTTCTTCAAATGCCTGTCCTGTCCCTCATAATTTTTTTTGGTTTTCCAGTAATTCACTTAAGGTTACAGTCAATTAGTAATGCCATTCATTAGAATTTTATACTTCCTATTGTTCCAAACACAACATGCTGATGCAGAAATTGTTCTGTTAAATTTTTAAGTGAATTAGAATAAGATTTAAAAAAAATGTTCATGATTTTGTCTCCCCCATTATTTTAGGCTTTGTCCAGAATTCTTGCACAAATAAGTTGAGATGTATGGTGCTACCCCAAAATGTTCAAATCTAAATTATTGTTATTGGTGTTATTTCAGCAAACCAGACATAAAACACTAGGCAGCCAGTGTTTCTGCATTTGTTGGACAAAGCATTTATTTTTCTCAGTGCTGTTTTTCTTCAAGGGGGCTAGAAAACTAACATGCAGTCTGTATGCATCTGCAATCTCAGTAGCTCAACAGAGAGTGCACTTGCATTTGATTCAGAAGGCCGTGGGTTGCATTCCTACATCAAGTACTTAGGTAAATGTTACAGTACTGGCAGTGCAGCTCTAGGGGGGTGGGGTGGGGTGCTGCCCTCCTGAGTGGGCTGTCCTTTAGATGAGGCATTAAACTATAGAATGTAGTAATTTAATTTTATTTTAGTACTGACTTGTTCAATGCATCAGAATTTTTAAATGGTTGTTATATTTCAATGAACCTACCACAGTAAAGTGATCTTGGTGATCTTTTCTCCAGAATCTACTGCAAACCCCTTTGTATGACTTCTGCTAGACATAAGGAAATCATGTTTTTTTTTTTTAATTTCCATCTAAATAAAATGGCTGTAGTGTGAGTCACAAATATCTTGCACAGCTTTTGGAACCTGTCTTCATTTTCACTTTTTGCTTACATTACTTTAATTTGTGTTTTCATCACTGCGGTGATGGTGCTGCTGTAGCGTTGTCGCCTCACAGTAAGACGTTGTCCTGTTCGATTCTCAGCTAGAGCGTCTTCTGTGTGAAGACATGCGTGAATGGGCATACCTTTGTTGAAGGTTGTGCATCAGGGCTGGCAACTCAGCACGTAAAAATCTACTGTCAATCATTAGCGGACCGGAGTTCTGCTGTGGTGACCCCTAACCGGGAAAAGCCAAAAGACACAATGACAACAACTTTAATTTGATTTTTCAGAGCAACTCTTATCTCTTAACAGTAGTTCTAAATGCCCAACAAAATAATCTAGTTAAACTACATATTTTAAGGCATTCAATTTTTTTTATACCTAGTGCTGATGAACCCTCTCCCACATTCTTCCTGTGGTGTCAAAACTATCATTGCAATCCAGGAGCTGGTAACTGACCACTCTTTCTTCTACATAAAAAAAAACTTTTAACAAACATTTAAGCTACTTTTGATATTCACCAGTGTCTGCAGTGAGAATATGTGTGTCTTGAATGATAGTAAAATGTGTTGTATTTGTTTAAAACTGTTTCCTTACATTGTAGATCAGAACAAAATAAGACTGACTTTCTGTTCTTGAATTTGGGTTAGTGATATTTTTCCTCTTTCTATTAAGGCACAATATTTTGTGCATGACATTTTTCCATCTCTGTGGCATTGGTAGCTACACCCTTGACTTGTTACAGTGTGGTATACCAACAATTCATAAAAAGCATCACAAATTAGTAGTGTTGTGAACATTGCCTGGATTACTAAGATTACGCAGTCACTGTTTTTTCAAAGAGAACTGGTCTTTCATTTTTAGCAGTGAGTTATGGGTGAATGGTTACCATGTATAATGTATTCTGTACTTTATTGGTATGGTGTTTTGGTGTTTTTATTTCACATGTCCAACATGATATACCAGTTAGCTATTGTGCCTATGCTGGGCCTTGGCAAGAAAAGGAACTTGGAGATACCAATGATTATAATTGTCTAGAGGTAACTATAACACCCATATGTGATACCACTACATACTACCTGACACATCCTCTGTATATATGCTGACATGATAACTCACATGCACACAGGATATGCTCAGGGGACCCACACTTTCCACATTTGCAAACATATGACCAGCAAAGCAAACCTGTACATACTGCCCACTGCCACATGGTGCCAAACATGCAGGGCTGTTGGCCAACTACAATGTTGGGGACAGTGTCACACAGCAGGATGCCATAAGGCATGTATGTTGTGTGTATCATCATAGTGATCATATATCAGACCTTTGAATACCCATTCATTTGTCACTTCCAACTGGCATGCCCATGGCATTTATACATTACAATAGGGGTGTTGCATAGTACATATCAGCTTACATTAAAGTGGTTGTCCAACATATGCTGACAGCTGCCTGTGTTGCCACAACTGTCCTGTCTGCCTTTGGTACAACACACTGTCACAGTATGCCTATTGGCCTGAGTATTTAGTAACACTGTCCATGTCCACCCAGCCTGTCTTTATCTCTGCCCAATGTGGAGTACCCATCCACACCTTCCATGGACAATGCACACCAGTTTAAGAGATGTATCTAGTAATGCTACACATTTCTGAATCCTTTTCAAATTCCTACCAGTCTGATATAATCTGCAATCAGGATACTGGTTCTCTCCTTTAAACATCAAAACATAAGTAGGGATTTTAAGAAACTGAGTTTTGTACACTTACTTGAATCATCAAAGTACTCCATCTGCACATGTTTGGTTATCTTCATGGCATCAGCATCAATATCACCTGCAGCTAGTACATGAGTAATTTCACAACTTTGAAAAACTTGTGTTAGTAACTACATTCAGATGCCTAACCCTAATGGAAATGCAGGTACAACCTGTCAAACACAAGGGCCACAGGTGCTGTTGTCTACAGTCCTCCTTAACCATGGGAATAAATGATTCTTAAACTTATTCTGCGCATTGCCCCTAAAATACATTGACATAATGAGAGCCATCTGAACAAACTCTCTAATTGGTTGGAGCACTGCCACATTATTGCTGTGTGTGGAGACAGTGTGGTTATTGTAGCAAGTTTGTCTGCAGCAGAGCACATTTTCCAATTGAAATGTGAACTTGATCAACTCTGACTCATAACATGCACGTAGAAAGACTAACTTTGCAGTCTTCTCCTAGGTTTAAGCTGTTTTATGAACCCTGCAGCTAGAATCAGTGACCTACCAAATTACTCGGTTTCAAAATCTAGTAAAAGCCTGAGATATACCTACCTCTTAGAGAAATTATTTGCACAGTGTAACAGATACTGGAAAGATAATGTATGATTTCACAAAAAGACAAAACAATGTGCAGAGAAACTGCAGAAACAGAATGTGTAATGTTTAATGTGACACTCCTGAAGTTGTATTAAAGGGAAGAAACATATCTTGCATGAGAAAATTTTTAAATTCTGGTGTCATTTCAAGGGGATCAATGTCTGTCTGCCTGGGATGACACAAATCCTACCAACCTACCACCCTAGAACAAAAAAAAAAAAAAACTAAGGGTAATGCTGCTCCAGAAGTCTCTCATCTCAAGATGCATGCATGAGGAGGCCCTTCTCAATGGGAGAAATCGATGACACCCACACCTCAAGGTTAGACCATCCAGTGCAATTAACCAGCAAGAGACTGTCTGCAATTTGTAGCATGTTACAGGCCACTCCTCTCAAAACTCAGGAACCTCACATGGCTTTCTGAAAAAACATTGGAGGATAAATGTATCTCCAAACACCATCATATAATCCCCCCCCCCCAAAAAAAAAAAAAAACCAGTGAAAAACTTCTCAAAGCCGATTTTCACACTTCTAAAACTAGTGTGGTGGTAAATACTCAAACCGCTGAATCACTTACAAATGCCTTCTACCAGCACCTACAGGACTGCATGGAACAAGCAAAGGAGCTACTACAAAGACTACAAGATAAAGTAAAGAAAAAAACCTTTGAGAGTCATTATAAATAAACTAAGAAAAAAAAATAAAAAAATCATCCAAAATCATCCAAAAAGAAAAAGAGAGAAAAAATAAAGGACTCTAGAGAATCATAAGGCCTTCCTTGGCTATGTTAGAAAGGAAAGAGGAAACTCCCCAATATGCTAGTTCAAGTTTCAAAATACTACCTACACACACATTGCACACACCTGGCTGAGGTTTCAGTGCAACTTCTCCCCCCCCCCCCAAAAAGGAGGAGATATCTATTCCAGGATTGTAGCCCCCAAACATCTGACATAGGACTTGGGACTTTGATCCAACTCAGTTTTTTTTTTTGTCAAAGGCAGATCCCCCTTCTTTAACTTGGTTTGACTTTTCGAGACAGTCACCAAGGCCATTGATGAGGAAAGGCAGTCCATACAGCCTACCTCCTACTTTTCTGAAGTACAGCAAACACAGGAGGGTTATGGCTGACAAAGTTTGCAGATAAAGGGTCTCAAAATATGTCTTATGCTGCCCGACTGAAAGAACTCCAGCTCTATTCAGTCTCATTAGATTTGATGAATATCACCTCAAAAAAAAGATCCCATCCCCCCACAAAGTGGGGAGACTTAAACCTTGACACAGTTTATAAATAGGCGTGCTGGGAGGACAGATTCATCACCAGAGAGAGACTGAGACTGAAGGAACAAAAATCCCGGTATGTGAGACAGAGAGCTCCTCTGGCCTTGTTCAGGAATCTTGACCAATGGATGGGGATTGCAGATATACCCCAGGGATTACTTCAGTGTCACTGCTTGACAGAGGCACAGCAAAAAATGAGGCAGGTTTTTTTTTCAAAAACTAAGGGGTGTGAAGAACTTGAAATCTGGGTGAAGTTGTCATCTAAGAATGTACAGTATCTTCTTCATCATTTTCTCTTTAAGCATCAATGATGTCTCTGAGAGAAGAATAAAGCATTGTTTCCAGAAGGTGGATGAACATAGTGAATTCCTATTTCATGGTTTATTATGCCAGTTAACTTGATAAGATTAGGTATTTTAAGATATTAGATAATAAAATCAGTACATTAAATAAATTTGACATGACTGGAGTACCAGCTAAAATTTGATGCTCCTCATTTGATTTTTTCTCTTACAGTAGCATCATACACAGTTCATAGTTTTAACAGGGGCACATTATATCCCAAATGGACAAGCCCTATATAAATATAGAATTCTAGGAAGCAGAAGGTTGAAGTTCAGCTTTTATGAGACTAAGAAGATAGTATAGCTGATGGCTAATGGGAGAGCAAATTGCAATTTATTTAAATGTTTTTGTCCTTTTTCTTTAGAAGAGAACATAAAACACTGTGCCCTCTGCCAGAATGAACAGGAACAGAATTCTTCCCTCTCAGCAAGCCACGTAGTCCCCTGCGTTTCTAATTCATGGTCCTTTCATGAGCTACCTTCATCATATTATTAACATTTAAGATAGCAACAGCACATATTTTAAAGCACTGCTTTTCAGCCTAGGTCATTTTCTAACTTCCCCATCAACCAGAAGCACATTATGTTTGTTATCTGTTTCATTTTTGTACTTTAGTTTTCATTGCTTGTCTTTTTATGGTTCTTATATGTTCTATTTTGGAGGCCACACTAAGTGCTTTTGAAACACTTCTTTCACTGTACTTTCCAGAACCTTCTTAGTCTCCATTGTATGTTCATTTTGTTCATTTTTTTCACAGTCTCTGCAACAATTGTCACCATAGTTTTTGACATTTTGTCTGGCACTGCTTTAATCCGTTCCCCCTCTTGTCTCTATTCTATATCCACCACAGCCACATAATCTCAATATTTCTCAAGCATCTTATATTTATTACATTTAACATTATAATACATGAATCACATCCTGATATTCTTGAAAACTATATCCTGGTTGCAAACAAAAATTACACTGCAATTCATTATTACAGTATCACTTAATGTGCTCCAGACTACCAAAATACTTGTATTTATCAGTAGTACAAACAGAATTCAAATGATCCATTTCTCTGCACAAGTTCGCCTGACCCTAGTAACATTGTGGCTCTGTTTCCCTATGTGAACTGTACTTGGGAAGTGACATATTTTTCTTTTTGTATTATAGGTTCACCAGAAAACATCCTATTCCATTTCTCACATCATATAATCAGACAGTTTACCTATCAGCAAGCATGTATATTCAACCAAATACAAATGTTGTTCATATCTGTTCCATTATTTCTAAAATGCACAGCTATTATTATTATTATTATTATTATTATTATGATGATGAATTTATTTTTGTAGTGTTTTTGAGAAGGAAAATACAACTGAAGACCCAGTCACTTCATTGTGTTTTAGTCTAGTCCTTACACAAAACAATTGCAAGCCTTTCATAATTCAGAATGAAATGCCATATACTGTTTCTTCTGGAGTCTTAATACAAGGGTAAAGACCAGCCTTCCGAAACATGCATTTGTTAACAACTATTGTTTACAGAGTAAGTTTTCTGTTTGGAACAGTTTTTAGACCAGTTGTACATCTTAAACACACAGTATTCACTCTTTTTGCAATATTTAACTCAGATCTGTTTTACGAGCAATATTACCCCTTAGAATATCAGATGCTATATTTGCTGCCTGAGCAAATGTTTTCAGTTCTCCTCAATCCTAAACACCTTCAACATTCTTTTCCCACCCTGGATCTTGCAAGTCTTTTTTCAGGATCTCATTCATCTTCTGTTACCTCATTTGTACTCAAGCCTTTAATATCACCCTTTCTTGTTGTGTAAGTCACCTCTTCAATGTGAGCATATGTGAGCTATCTGATCTGTGAAAATACTAGATTCTGTATTAATATTCTTCATCTCTACCACACTTTGCATAAGGATGCTCAAATCAGTATTTAGCTTCAAACTGTCACAGACATAATCTCCAAGGATGCACAGATACGTCTTTAGAATCAAACTGTCAGACATTGTCCCAAATGCTTAATGTCAAAGCCATCAAGATTTTCAGTTTATGCATGCTCTGTAATAATCTTAGAAAGAGCATACACTCAGCTGCAACATTTCCTCCTTCTTCCATGTCTGTGTTACGGCAAAGGAAGTCACACACAGGATGCAGAAGATTTCCCTGGCATACTGTCCAATTACCTGTAGTCATCATAAGTACTGTGAGGAGTCTCCCTTTTGAAAACTGTCCATCCATAAGTCTGATTGGACTAAATGAGTCAGCAAAAAAAGATGAAAGGGTTATCATTCTGTTTCCATAAAAGTTAAGATTTTGTAAATAAGACCTGGCCTGAATAAAAAACGATACTTCAGAACCCATAAATTATGTATACTATAAGCTGCAGTAACCTCAGAGTTTGTGTATTGGGACACCATTTCCAAATACTGGACATAGTTGCTTCTCCTTTGGTGTCTGCAAATAATTAATTATAATTAGTATATTTTCCAAGATGGAAGGTTCAGCTTCTCCATTTCCAGAAGAGGAGTACAGAAGTAATTCAGACAACTTACATAAATACATTTAAAAAGAGTACATTCTATCATTTTATATTTAGTAGGTTTATGGGCACTCAGTTTAATTGTACCCTTAGAAGCTTTATAAATCCATTTTGATGAGAGAGCTTTCATTGGTAGGTCAGGTTAGTATACAGTGCTAACATGATATTAACCTATACCAGCACTCAGAATTTTCAGTCAGAATCCTTTGACTTTCCTCTAATAGCTTTCAGGAATAAATATACTATTAGGACAACAAAGTTTAAAGATAAGGAAAACCTTCTTGGTTTATTCACTCTGAATACAATCAAGTAAAAAAATTCTGTTTCTAGTCTCAATACTTGTATAAGACGTTAATCACCTAAATCGCCTCTCCTTATACTGATATAGTACGAAAGCTCCTTTTAGAAGTACTCTAAGCTCATTTAAATCTTTGACATATTTAATTTATGTCATTTAACAGGTAGATGTAACTTAAAATAATAACAAATAAAGCAAAACTATAGTGCCTTTTTTAGACAGTGTTCTAAAGACCAAATTACCACCAAAACAGCTATAAATAAATGCAATCTGAGGGTCATGCTGCTCAACGCTAGAAGTCTTAATCTCAAGATGCACTCACTTGAAGCACTCCTCAAAATGGAGAACATCGACATTTGTACTGTAATGGAGACCTGGTTTAAGGCAGCAGAAAGCACACCCGCATTATGGGGCTATAACTCATTCCATACCTTTCGGCCCCAGTACATAGAACGAACCTCCAAAGGTGGTGGTATCTCCATATTCATAAAGGATAAGCACACCTCCAGACTAGTAGCCCAGCATAACACATCTGAGATTCTTCAGGTACAACTAACATTGGGTAAGATGGTGATTCAGGTCGTAGCCCGCTATAGGTCCCCAACCATGTCCCAAGACTCTCACTCCACGTTCCTAAGCACCCTGGAAACTATTAGGGTCCAACTCAACACTGTAATACTAGGTGACTTCAACTACTCTCCATCAACTGGGAAAACTACTCATGCATCAATACAGTGGCCCAACGCTTTCTGGAATTCATCAGTTCCAATTCCCTGGACCAGCTCATTCTTACCCCCACTAGAGGAAGTAACATCCTTAACCTGGTTATTACTAACATGGGCAACCATTACTCTACACCAGTAGTCAGTTCCTCCCTGGTTAGATCCGACCACAAACTAATCACCATGGAAATCCACATCTTACACACACCCCTGACAAAGGTAACCACCATGAAAAACCTCTCCAAAGCTGACTTTGGGGTTTTAAAAACAGAGGTGGCTAACTTCACAACACCCATGCCAATAGAAAATAGATGCATGACTGCCAAATCATACACCAATGCACTGTATGAACACGTACATAAATGCATGGAACTAGCCATACCCAACAGAACCAAGACGCTCTCCTCCAAAAAAAAAAGGAAGACAATCTGGTGGTCCCCCTGCCATTAATAAACTCTACAACATAAGGACGATATTGTTGCAGAAAAAGGTGAAGTCCCAAGACTGGAAAAACTTCCTTATTAGCCTCAACAGAAAGTTAAGATCTCTCATCAAAACCTCTAAAGCCAGCTATAAAGGCAGAATGGAGGCAGACACTAAAAACAACCACAAAGCCTTCTATAATTATATCAAGAATCTCCATGGCAATACCCAGATTTGCTCTGAGTTACTGCACAATGGTACCTTCTATACTGAGCCAACATATATTGCCAACATACTGGCCGACAGATTCAGTGCCAACTTTGCCCCTCCCCCAAAGGACTAATCACAATACTGGAAGAATGCCAGCCATCCAGCGTCACTGCAGCACAGGTTACAGCTGCATTGTCCAGGGCCAAGAATACCGCTTCCATGGGACCCAACAATATTCCTGGCTGTGTTGTACATGAACTACAAAGTGAACTGGCACCACATATGTGTGCCCTGTTCACTCATAGCTGCATCTCAGGCTTTGTCCCTACCCAATGGTGCACTGCTACAGTCATTCCTCTCCATAAAGGGGGAGCGACTACAGACCCTGGGAATTATCACCCCATTAGCCTGACAAATCTGATATGTAAAGCTATGGAGCACATCATCATGGACCTAATTAACAAGGATATAGGGAATCTCCAAACTCTAGATCCCACACAGTTTGGTTTTGTGAAGGGTAGATTGTGCCTGCTCAACCTGGTTGACTTCTTTGAGACGGTCTCCAGAGCTTTGGATAAGGGTAAGGCAGCTCATACAGTTTACTTCGATCTGGCCAAGGCCTTTGATACCATTCCTCACTCAGGAATCATTGATAAACTCATCAAACTAGGCATCAATCCCTATATCACTAGGTGGGTTGCAAATTGGCTCACAGATAGAACCCACAGTGTGAAAGTAACAGACTCCAAGTCAGACTGCTGACCAGTCACTAGTGGAGTCCCACAGGTTTTGGTCCTGGGTCCTCTCCTGTTTGGCATCTACTTCTCAGAAGTCCAGGCCAACACAGAGGGACTCTGGCTGACCAAGTTCATGGACAACTGCAAGCTGGGAGCAATTATTAACTCCCCAAGTGATGCAGACATACTACAGAAAGGCCTCACTGAGACCAATGACTGGTGTCAAAACCATGACCTTAAGCTTAATGCCAAAAAATGAGTCGTCATCCCCTTTGGGAAAAACTCAGTTCTCACTAATTACCACATTGATGGGAGCCCATTAAACACTGAAGGTGTTATAAAAGATCTGGGGACACAGGTTGACAGCAACCTCTCCTTCGACCAACATATTGCCACTGTGGTCAGAAAGTCCTTCTATGTGGCACATCTCATTATCAAGGGATGTTATGAGTCCTATCTTGCCTTCATTCTTACATTTGGTTTGGAGCTGATCCTCGGCTCCTACTCGGCCTATTACAAAGCTCAAAGTCTCTTAGTTGGCTCGTGGCTAGGTAGGTATCCCATAGTGCACTAGTACAATCCCCAGATCTCGTTTGCTGCATCTACGAGTTCAGAAGTGCTTTTTGCTTGGCCGTGGCTAAGTTCTAAACATTTTGTGCATTGTCGCCTCACAGCAAGAGGTTCACCCATTCGATTCTCGGCTGGAGCACCTTTTGTGTAGAGTCTGCATGTCCTCCCCGTGGTCGATAATTGTTAGAAAGACATGCGTGAATGGGTGTGCCTTCGTTGAAGGTTGGGCGTCGGGCTGGCACCTCGGCACTGTAAAAATCAACTGCCAATCATTAGCAGAATGGCGTTCCACTGTGGCAACCCCTAACCAGGAAAAGCCGAAAGAAGAAGAACAACAACATTCTCTTTACTGATTGTTTAGCTCATTATCGTAATATTAGAAGTTAGTTATATTATAGATAGAGTTTAGAAGTATTTTTTGCCTTTTAATTAGTTTGTTGAGAACTTGTTGGCCGTTGGCCCTTGTTGTTCTCCGTTTGGTATCCTTAGGGCCTTGCTTTCTAAATATTTAGAGAGTAGTAGATTGTGTGCAGTGTTGTCGTACTTTGCCTGCTACTGAAGTTTCTGGTGGTTCTCCGGCTTAGCTTATCCGGCTAGGTCTGTTTAAGTTAGAGGACCTAGTCCTCTGCTATTTTTCATTTTTTGAACAGGGCTAGGCCTGTTTAAGTTAGAGGACCTAGTCCTCTTTACTTTCTCTTTTCTGTGTGTGTGTGTGTGTGTGCTTGTTAGAGCTAGGCCCATTTAAGTTAGAGGACCTAGTTCTCGTTGTGCTTGTTGTGTACCTGTTAGGGATAGGCCCGCTTAAATTAGAGGACCTTGTTTCCCTGGTTGATATAGCTCTGTTAAATATGTCCAAGAGTCCAAAGACCACAAATCTTTGGGTTTCAAAAAATGCGTAAAATGCTCCCAGAAGATTTCAATTACTGATGGCCAAAGTAATTGTGTTTATTGCCTCAGAACCACTCATCACCTTGTGTGATCAAGGAATCCTCTCACTCCAGCTAAAAACAAAGAAAACTGTGACCAGCAATCATCCAAAAATAGACTGCAGCCCCTGGTTTAACTCCAGGAACCTTGCTGTTGCAGCTTGCATAGTAGCCATTGAGGACCTGATCACTTGCACCCCCCCCACCCACTTGTGTGAGCAAGGAATCCTCTCACTCCAGCTAAAAGCAAAGAAAACTCTAACCAGCAATCATCCAAAAATAGACTGCAGCCCCTGGTTTAACTCCTTGTTGTTGCCATTTGTGTAGTGCTGGTGCCAGCTTTTGTAACTACTGTTATGCCTTGTTAAAGTCTGTTACAGTCAGCTAGAGTGCATACCCCAGGGGCAATAGCTGCAAACCTTTTTCCTCTTAGCCCACCCCCAACCCTTTCATTCCATTTCACTGTTGATAATTTGTTATATGTGAAGGTATTTATCCCCTCTCAATAGTCAGAGCCTTCAGTCCCTCCTTAATACTTGTTCTTCACTAAACACCAAACAGAGGTGCATAGTCTCCAGCTGCTTTTATCTTTAGCTACATTGTGTTCAGCAAACAATGAGAAAAAGGGAATACAAATATAAAATAGAATAAAATCTGCCATTGCAGACTAGTAAGCAGCATACAACTTCCACCTATGGTGTATTCCTACACATAGTTTTTTTTCCAGTCCTTGAACAAGGGTGCCTGTATGTTTCCCTTATTTCCTTGGCTGTCCTTGATAATTAGCTAGGTTTAGCAGAGTCCCTTGGATTCTCCCCTGCTACTTTAAATTCCAATTGAAGGTTTCCCTCCCTTCCCCCACCACCCAAGTGATTGCTCAGGTACAACACACCAAAAGTTTTAAAAACCCTGGATGCCATATTCGCTCTAATTGCAGCTGAAAGCCCTCCAGGTGTAGCATCTCTAGTAAGTGATAGTATTATTTTTCTTTTTTTCAGTATTGTATTCCACACTGTAAACTCACTGTCCCTGCATAGAGTAGTACAATAATTTCTCTCTAAGGTAGCTTTCTAGTTATTTTTTTATTTTTGCTTATATTTGGATTGTGTCTTTTGGCTTTTCCCGGTTAGGGGTCGCCACAGCGGAACTCCGGTCCGCTAATGATTGGCAGTAGATTTTTACATGCCGAGTTGCCGGCCCTGACGCACAACCTTCAATGAAGGTACGCCCATTCATGCATGTCTCCACACAGAAGACGCTGTAGCTGAGAATCAAACAGGACAACGTCTTACTGTGAGGCGACAATGCTACCGCAGCACCACCACCACAGTTATAGTTTATATTTGGATAATAGAAACTTATGTTTTTTATTTTTGCTTGCTCCCAATTTCAGTAAACCTGATTCAGAGTTCCTCTAAATAATAGTTTAGACTACTTTATAATGTCACAGTACTACTAGCTTAAAAGTGATTCCAATAGCATCTTTCAAAAATAAGGGCATGAATATAAGATACTTTATTAACTGTGTCTTCATGTAAAGCTTTTTAGTTTGTTTAATTGACATAACTATCTGCTATGTGCAAACTCTTTTTTTCTCTCCTCCACATTTGTCTCTCTTTCTCCCTAAAGTACCCTGCTCCCCATTGCACTGTTCCTGTTATAGTCTCAACGATCCTACCTACCTGGTGACAAAGGCCCCTATTGAAATACCTGCGGTCTCATCTAACAGCCTTATTTTCCCTGCACCCTCTCTCAAGGAAGCAAGAAAGTATGTGGTTTAAGTCCTGCTTGTAAAGCTGACTACCATCTACTATTGCTTCAGAGGTTCTAAAGTACTCTACGAGCCTGAACAGCCAGCAGCCTTTACCTCCCCCTCCTGTCTACCCTGTATCCAACAAACCTCTTCTACTTTATAATAACCCCCTTTACTAGCTATCACTCCTTTCCTAGTGCTAAACCAGCTAGCTCCCTTACATACTTACCTGCAATACTAGATCTGCCTACTGCTTATCCTGCTGTATTTCTTCTGTAATTACACTACATCTCTTAAGTCCTAGACCTGCTCTTATTTTCTCACTTACCCTTTACTTCAACTGTCTACACCCACCTTTTTTTTTCTCATAGACTTGTTTTATTTCTGATCTTTCCCACTCCTGACTTGCCTAACTTTCCCTCAGTTACTAGCATTGCTGAAAGTTTCCTCTCTAGCTTCTTCTTCACTTGTCTCTACCTGCTCCGTTCGCCCTGTGGGCTCACTCCGCTCCCCTACCCCCAAATCTCACCCACCCCCAGGGGTCCTACTCTTATACCATATAACCACACCCCTTCCCTCTTCCACCAATCACAAACCCTTCACCATTGGCCACTTAACTCCAATTCCCTTCTTTCACTTACCACTCCCTATCTCTCCCACCACACCCTCCACCTATTCCTTTCCACACCTAATATACCTCCGAGCCTATAACAGCAACCTAACAACTTACCCTCCAGATGTATAAGCTACCCTCCCAGCCCTCTTACAGAGGTTACTCATACTTACACTTCTACCACCTCTAACTTTAGCTTACCTTCTAACCTCCTATGAACACCCATTATATCCACACCTTCTCTACCTCAATAAGCTATCTACCTCTCCTTCTCTACCTATTTTCACTAACAATGTTATCATAACATCTACACCCAGCTATCTACTAGCAAAATACCATAGGATAGCCCACATTAGATATGACTCTCCCAATCCCAGAAAATCTCTACCTCTATATAGTAAATTCCTAAATCCTAGACTTCAAACACTACTCTTCTCTTTAAAAGATGGAGACATTCACCCAAACCCAGGCCCAACAACTGCTACTACCACGCAACTCCTCAACCCCAACCCCTTTACTATCCATTCCCTTACCAAACCACCTACCTCACTCTTATTAGCTCACCTCAACATATGTAGCATTAATAACAAAGTTGCACAACTCCATGCTCTCTTGGAAGTCTACTCCTTTGACATTCTTTGTTTAACAGAAACTTGGATAAAACCTGTAACTAAAGACAATGAAGTCATCCCACCCGGTTATAATATTTTGCGACTTGACCGTGCAACAAAAAGGGTAGTGGTGTAGCTATCCTATTTAAACTGAGTTACAGATTACTACCTACGACTATAAACCACCTCAAGACTCCAACGCTGAAATTCTTATTACCAAGCTTTAACTTACATTAAAATCCATCTATATTATCTTTATCTATCTTCCTCCTGGTAATAACATTGCCACCATAGAAATATCCTTTGTTGGTTATCCCAAAATTTACCCCAAGAAACCATAATCCTAGGTGATTTTAACATTGATTGGAAGTGTTGTAGCAGTAGCCACCCTACCAGCCATATTAACCTTTTTGTTTTTTCTCAAACCATTACCTCCCCACCAGGATAAACAAGCCTAATAAGAAAGAAAGTATCTTAGATTGGATTCTCATAAATAATCATGCCCAGACATATGAAGCTGGAACCCTCCCTGATGATGTAAGCGAACACTCACTAACCTACATCATCAGGCTTAAATCCAATCTACCTAATCCAACCATATCTAGGACAATTAGAACCAAGAAAAATTTCAACCCCGATCTCTTCCAGAGGGAACTAAGAGCATGTAACTGGTCTCCCTTAAAATACCTCACACTGGAGGAAGCTGTTAATTACTTTAATTCTAACTTCCTAGCCATACTAGACCACCATGCACCAACCCGCTCTATTAGAATGAGAACTAAATCTGCCTCATGGCTTTCAAAAGAAACCAGGCAAAAAATCCATCTCAGAAATAAATACTGGAATAAATCTCATTTAACTAAAAACCCAGTAGACCAACAAAACTTCAGACAGCTGAGAAATGAAACTAAAAAAGCTATACTGTCTGACAAAAGAAACTACTACCTACAATTCCAGCAGACTGACCATAATAAACCACAAAAGTTCTGGGTGAGTATTAATCAATTATTACACCCAGGTCTATCCATCACACCAAACCCACAAGGCACAGACCAAGAGAATCCCAAGCAGACTGCTAATGCCTTTAATACCTTTTTTCACTGAGGCCATTCAAACTCTTGCCAGTCAGTTATCCACTCAGAACTTAACTATATCCAACTCTAACTCTAACCCATCCCCTCCATTTCTCTTCCAGCCAGTCCCAACAACATATATTCTTACCCTTATCCAAAAACTGAAATCATGCACTCCTTCAGCAGACCACCTACCTGCTGAATATGTACAAAAGGCAACCAGATCCATTGCCTATCCCATTTCCATTCTCATCAATAGAACCATCAGTGAAGGACACATCCCTAAAATCTGGAAAGTATCCCATATTATCCCCCTTCACAAGGGTGGGAACTCTACTGAACTCTCCAATTACCGTCCCATAGCCCTACTTTCTCCCTTAACAAAGATTACGGAAAAATGCATCCACAGACAATTGCTAGACCACCTAATCCAAAATAACTTACTTTCAAACTCTCAACATAGTTTCAGACCTTCCCACAGCACTACTACTGCCCTCCTTTCCTTTACTGACTGTATTAACAAAAACCGTAACCTCAATATGCTTTCCTCTGCACTGTTTATAGATCTGTCTAAGGCATTCGATATGGTAAATCACCAGATACTTATAAATATCCTCAAATCCCTGTCACTAGATGCACTAGCTATAAAATGGTTCCAGTCCTACTTAGATAACAGACAACAAGCTGTACTTTGGCATAACATTCTATATACCCATCTGCCCATTAACATTGGTGTTCCTCAAGGGTCCATATTAGGACCTCTCCTGTTTTCTATATTTAACAACAACCTTCAGCTAGCAATCCCCCAAGCTACTTGCATACAATATGCAGATGATTCCACACTTATATGCTCAGCCACAGATATATTTGAACTTCACTCCCTTACCCAAAATGTGTTTAGCACAGTTGAACAATGGTTTACACAGTGGTGTCTCCTTCTCAACCCCCAAAATACTAAACTCCTCCTTTTTACTCCTTCTTGTAAGTCCCCCCAATAGACTTCACAGTAACATCCAATAATGGTACTCTCATATCCCCAGCTCCAGCTACCAAACTACTAGGTATCACCATAGATAAAAACCTTAACTTTGACACCCATATTAACAATGTTCTAAAATCTATCAATAGAAAACTAGGCTCTCTCTACAGGATCAAACCCTTCCTCACTCCTGCAGCTAGAATAACTATTGCTCACACCCATCTAATTTCTACTCTCCCCTATGCCTTACCCTTATATATACTAATCTCTCTAAAAACAACCTTAATAAAATGGAAAATTCCTACAATAACATAGCCAGATTTTCTATAGGTAACCCTTTCAGAACCCACCACTGTTTTAATCTAAAGCAGCTAGGATGGCTTGAATTACAAAATCAGCTTAAATTGCCCATAAAACCCTTTACCAACCTACAATTTCCCCTATACTATCTACCCTCATTACCCCTATACTATCTACCCTCATTACCCCCTACAACAATCTAAAGACCTTACAATCATCACATAAACTTCTTGTAAATATTTGTAAATCAAACAACAGGGCTGGGGTCTCTCTTTTCTCTAATACTATTGGAAAATCCTGGAACCTTCTTCCTAACGAACTTCCCTTTCTTCCCCCTATATCACTCTTTAAAACCAAATTTAAACTTTTCCTCAGAAAACACTGGTTGTGCCCCTGTACTAAACCTGACTGATCAACTATCTCTTCTTACTTGGTTCAACCTACCTTCTTCTTCTCAGTAATCAAGTTCCTTTTCTTAATAACAACTTACCTTGTCCTTCTATACTATTACTTACATCTTCAGAATCTCATTAAGGAGACTACTTTTACTAATATATTGTATAATTTCAGCTCCTACGTTTTCTTTATGACGACTTGTATACTAATATATTGTATAATTCAGCTGCCATCGTTTTCTTTATGATGTATTGCAACTACATTTTGTATTGTACTAATTGTATCTGTATATTTTGCACTATGTTATGAATGAATGACCTCTTTGATTATTCTCTGTACTGCACCTGCAATGTTCATTGTATACATTAATTTTTGTGTATGTGATTTTGTTTGTTTCCTCGGAGCTTATCTCCCCAGGCCTCTACTGAAAATGGACATATATCCAGTTAGACTAGCCCAGTCAACAAATGTAAAATAAAATAAATAAAAATAAATTTGCAGGAAACTTGTTTATTCTGCCATTCCTTCAGCTCCAGAGTCTTCCAGGAGTGGAATAACAAGTTAATTGTGAAAGGCCTCCTCAAGCCTTCCTTTGAGGAAGGCTTAGCAAGCTCTTCTTCCTCATCAAAGTCCCATTCATCCAGAAAAGAGAAGGTCAAGTCAGCCAAGAAACTTTCTCCAGTGCTGACTAGTGTATCAGAACCTCCTCGAAAACAATTGAAACTTGATAAGACTTCTACCACCTCAGCTCCACTGTCCTCAGAGCTGGTTGAGGTTGTCAATGTCGACACTGCAGTGCCGGTCCCAATCTTTTCGGAGCTGACTACTGAAGAATTGTATCAGAGCCAGTCCAAAGATCTTTTGCCACTCTCCCCATCCTTAAGATCTCCAATTTTACAGAGATCCAGATCACCTACCCTGTCATCCAGATCCTCCAAGAGCCTGTCAGAAGAAGATGTGGAGAGAGTAGTGTTTAGACTCTTGAAGTCATCTGCTTTGCCCAAATTGTTGTTGGCTCCAAACCAGTCAGTTCCAGATCCACCGGAGTCCATCCTCCCTGTTGTGGTTCCTTCTCCGAGCCAAGTCGGGCCTTCGGAGCCAGAGCTTTCATTGCCGCTTGTTGTGGAACTGTTGGTTCTGGCTCTCCTTGTGGCTGTCTTGGAGCTGAATTCTGCTATGACACCTTTGGCGCTGTCCATGGTGTCAAGGAGCTGAAGCTCACTGGATGGCCCTGACAGGGACACTTGGACCCCAACCTCTTCAGTGCCGAGTCTCCCTCTTGGTGCGTTGGAAAGGGTGAGCTCAGATCCTACATCCATCTCGGAGCCAGTCGCTCTAGAACTGAGGACTACCTCCATTTCCTTGGAGCTGGAGCTGTCTTTGGAGCTGAAGAGATCTGCTTTCAAGATGATGAGGAGTGTGCTGTCTTGCTCATCAGCTACATGCAAGGGTACTGATACTCTTCCCCCTCAAGCACCGACCTCTGTCTCAGAACCTTCTCTCTCTCTCTCGACAGCAGAGACCCACAGCCTCAGGAGCCCCATTGGGTGGCCCCCAATCTTCCGAGACCTCCCCAGAGTACCCTTCTGAGGAACCCCCTCAGAAGAGGACATGCAAGAGGAAGCATGTAGACTCCCTGGATGAGTCCATCACTTCAGACCTCGAGGAGTCAGAAGGGTCCCCCAAGTCATCTTCTGATGATGTCTCCTTCATAGACATCTTAGAGATTCTAAAGCAGAGAGGTAGCTGACCCACTGTTACCCCTTCTGATGAGGAGTCTGTGTACCTGAAGGCTTTCAGGTCTCAACCTTCAGCCTCTTGAGTGTCTCCACCTTTCAACAAACTCTTAGACCTGGTTAGTCAAAAGGTGTGGGAGACTCCTGATGCCATGGAGCCAGTTCCCAGAAGACCCAATAATTTTCTTTCTGCCCCAAAAGAGAAAGACTTTTTGTCCAAGGGTGTGCCTGTAGATGCCATGGTGGTGGTGGCCACTAAGAAGGAGCTTGCTGAGACTTCTTCATCTGTCCATCTGCCGAACAAGGAGTCTTGAACAATGGATAGATACGGGAAGCATATCTTTTCTTCAGCGGCTTTTGCCCTTAGATTACTGAACTATCTCACACATTTTACTAGGCTTTAGAGCAGTGGTGCCCAACCTTTTGGCTTGCTGGGGCCGCATTGAGTAAACAGAAATGGTCTTGGGGCTGCATATAAAATACATCATATAGTTAACTCTTTCATTGCACCGGAAGACCACAGGCGACCTCCTGGCTGTACTGCAGGTGCATTTGAACAATGAATAAATGTAATAAATGCCTAATATTTGCCTTAAAATTCAAATTCTCATTCTAATTCTAATTCTCTAATCTAACAGTTAACTCTAACATCTTAGTTAATATATATATATATATATATATATATATATATATATATATATTTTTTTACAAATAAACCAATATTCACTACAGAACTAGCATTTCTCACTGGGAAAACCATTCCAGCAGTCCAACTATGTAAAATGTCAACATCAGCAGTCCTACAATACTATACTCCACAAAAATAACCCACCAAATTCGCCATAAAGTAAAGAATTCACATTACTGACTTAAAAAAACAATTCTGAATAAGCTACAAGAGGGTCTCACCCAAACAAATAGCTGGTGCCAGAAATATGGCCTCAAGCTAAATGCCAAAAAATGCATCATCATCCCCTTTGAGGAGAGTGATGTCCCCACAAATTATCACATTAATAACAATGTTGTAAGCACGCAATAAGTCGTATGGTACTTGGGCACCCAGGTTGATAGAAACCTGACTTTTGACCACCACATTGTCTCCGTTGTAAGGAAAGCTTTTTACATGGCCCACTTCATTAGTAAGGATATCTCATCCAGGGACAAGGAGCTCATAACATCCCTGTATTCTTCCTTTACAAGAGCCATTATTAAGTGCAATGCCCCTTTTGGCATGTGCCTCAGCAAAACACCCTGCCAAAAGAAAGACTACAACCATTTCTGACAAAAAAGGTCAAAAAGGTCAAAGGAGTAAGTTCACTTAGTTATCCAAACAGACTAAAAAGCTTCTTGCTTTCCTCTGTCTCTCACTGGCCCCTATAAATTTCATCATTGGCTTGCTTTCCAGGCTAAGAAAAATCCTGCCTTAAGAGATGTCCTTTACCTCAGAAATACTGGTTATACTTAAAATGCTCACTACAAAGACCACAGCCTTCACTGTAACATGAACAAGCCACTTTTTATGGACAGGTTCTTGACACAAAAACCTTCAAGTTCTGTAAAAAGCTCCTCTCATTATCAAACAATGTAGTTCAGCAACGCGATGGCTGGATGGATAGCCATAAATGTAGTCCTTGGGTAAGTAGCATATCCTTCATCAAACCGGATGGAAAATCCACATACTAACCTTTCCCAGCTGGATGGCTAAGATCTAATATTGGTTACTCAAGTCTAGTTGCCCAAGAAGAGGGGCATGTTTAACTAAGAATTCCATTTGTAAAATTATATTCAGTATACATATTAAATCTCTCTCTCTCTCTCTCACACACACACACACACACACACACACACACACACACACACACACACACACACACACACACAAAAGCCCCTACTTGTAAAATAGGCAACCTCAGTAATCACATGACACCAACTCACTGAATGAAATTGTCTGGAAGTCAAAATATCTGAAAAAAAATTCATAATAGAGATGGATTCATCCATGTAATTTCCAACCACCAAAAGGACCATCAATAAATCAACAAACAACTGCTCGGCAAAAAGTAAATCAATAAGAAAACCATAAACTATAATGCTACATACTGGTGTAAACACATAACTTGAGTCAATCCCCAGGTTAATCCATACCAAAAGATTGTTTCAGAGCTTCAGCTATGTACAAACAGCTTTCTCCTAAAAACTTAACTCATTGATATTTGCCTTGCTGTAATTATAACTGTAAAAAAAATGTTTTTAAGTTTATTCTGTACCACAATGATTCTCACTGTTATGAGATGTAATCTCTGCCATATTGTATGAGTACTACATCCATAATTTGCTGTCTCTCTCTCTCTCATGTATTATATTGTTTTGTGTTATTTTTGGAGTTTTTCTCCCCGGGCCTCGGCTGAAAATGGACCTGTGTCCAGTCAGACTTTCCCGGTAAACAAATGTAAAATAAAATAAAATAAATAAAAATAAACTTCCCTCCAATCTAAAGCCATTTGACATTCAGACATTTTAATTAGTGCAGAAGTTACTCACAGACTGACAGTTTACTGAGCTGTAATGCTGACATTCGCTTTTGAAAAAAACAAATTCCCAGACTTTGTCAATAGCTCAAAGTGTTGAGAGGATTATTTATTATATATTTATTTATTTTTGGAAAACATCTTTAAAACTGTTAAATTGATTACATACACACCCAGAAACACAGAAAAGTTATTGTGATTATGTAAACCACAGACTGCTGCAAGAAATCAAAGTCACATTAGCACTCTATGCTTATGTCCGAACAGATGAATCATACCTGTCAATTCCAAAAGAAGTAAAGTAGCTTAATAGGAAGGTTATTTGCAAGGTTACATGGCAGTTTATATTGGAAATAAGCAGAGATATTAAAAAGGCTCTGTTTTCATAATTATGCCGAAAAGTTTTCCAAGGTAAATAAAACTTCTGATTTAGTATGGAACCATACCGCTCAACCTTAGAGCAAGAAATCTGGACAAAATTGAAAAATAAAAGTGGGACATAGGCCCAAAAATAGTTATGCATCACAGACACCATTGAAACAACTGTAGCTGCAAACATTATACATCACTTATAATCTTTCTATCCCATTATTGTCAGTTAAACATTATATGGCTCATTCAGTCCTGCCTTCTTTTGCATCAAAGAAAACCATGCTTTGAAATGACAAATGCATTAAAACTAATAAATAAAACACATTGCATCAACATCCTGCAACTTCCTACCTGCAAGCAACCACAGAGCTTTCACTGAAACTAGGGCTGCTTGTTTCCCCAGAATGAAAGCTCTCCCTAATTAAGTTTAATGATATACAATCTACCAGTATCTGGACTACCTGAAATAAATTAAATTATGGCCTGTAAATTGAAAGCACACTTTGTTTAATTAAACTATATTTCTAAGCCCACTTATTATTTTTTTTCAGTAACATCCCAATATCCATTTCCAGGTCACTTTACAAGACATTGGCAGTGGTAGACTTGGCATCCTTCAGAACCCCACAGGCCCATGCTAATAAATTGTCCATTAAATGTAAATATCCATCCACTGTAAATGGCAAGAAGCTATGTCTTAAAAAATCTACTTCTGGCATGCGTACCCATGTATTAGGTTTTGAAACAAAGAAACATTTTCCACAGTCCGTAAGTCTCTGTCTTTAATAATTGTCTACTGTTGCAGCACTCCCAACACATAAGCACACACATACACACTAAAATCCCTAACATTTAAAAAATGACATTGTGCCCACTTGATTTGCCAGTATTGATGATCCGCCAAAGCTATGCTTACTGTTGTCCAATCTACCACTGCTTAGAACCCACCAATGAAAAACAGTACTAGTTGCTTTTTTGTTTGTCTGAAAAAACAATACAACTTTATATGCTACAGTCCCACATAGTCAGTCCACTACTGACCCATTAACCCTAGGCTGCTGTCTCATTCTTACTCCCTGGAACTGCATTACCTTGGATTACTACTTTTATTTCCTAAGCAAAAGACACAAATTGGAAGATGAGGCAAAAATCCAGACATTCTTTGAAAATCCATACAGTTAAGAGGTATGAGTTCATGTTCAATACAACACTCTCCCTGTCAGGAAAGCTGCAATTTAATGAAAGAGTACTCTTAATGTATGATGAATTTGTGAGCTAACTTGTTGGTGTTCAGTAGGTAGACTGATCATTGTTAGCCTCTTTGTGCATGCATCTCTCTCTGTCATGCACACATATACACACATACACTCCTACTTTCACGCACACAATTCTGCTTTCATGCATGCACTCACTCACTCCGTACTTACCTATTAACACAGGTAATTGCTGTCCCTTTCAAAGGCAACAGGGGCAAATCTGTACATGAGTCCCTCTTCAGCGAGAACACACACGCACACTGATTGTTCAGTGCAAACTAATGGCATAAACACACTGACCCTTTTATGGCTCAAAAACAAAACTAGAAGGGTGCTTTGGCACATGCACACACCGACATTAGCATTACAGGTCATGGGAGCAAAAAACACGAAACAAAAAAATTGTTTTGGGGCATGCGTACATCGATGTTGCAGTTAAAGGTTGAGGGCCGCATGGAAGAGCTCTGAGGGCCGCATGTGGCCTGCAGGCCGCAGGTTGGACACGTCTACTTTAGAGAGATCTCCTCAAGGAGTTAGGAGATACTCTTCAAGGTACATCCACCGAAGGAGTCCCTGAGAAGGTGTCTGCTCAGTTGTCTACCTTAAATTCCATCATGAACTTTTCCATGAGACTGATCTCCTATGCAGCCGACGGAGCGAGCAGGGCAGCGGGTTTAGGAGTTTCCCTTAGGAGACACTCCTGGATGCACTTATGTAATTTTGTGGAGCCTTTCAAGTCTACCTTTACCAATGCCCCCTTTGACTGTTCTTTATTGTTTGGACCTAAGGTAAAAGATACACTCACCAGGTGAGAACATGAAGGGACAACTCTCTCTGCTGTGGGAGTATGTTTTACCGTCCCTTCTAGACCATATCCCAAGGGTCAGAGAGGTGGTAAGATGTGGTTCAAGAAGTCCCAGAGATTTTTCCTGGATGCACAGGGTGACTCCTTCAGAGGTAGAGGAGGAGGAGCTAATGGTAGACGTCACCCTAGAGGCAGGGGGTTCCCCAAAACCAGGGTGGCCGCAATTTTTTTCGAGGCCATCCCTATCAGCACTCCTGATGCAGGGCCCAGCTGCACTTTTCTGGAGCCAGTCGGGGGTCACCTATCTTTGTATCCAGAAGCCTGGCTAAACATCACCCAAGACAAATGGGTACAAAGAATAATTACCAGTGGTTACTCCATACCCTTTTCTCTTCCACCCCACACTCCCAAGAAGATCCTGGATGTTCCACCCAATCACAGGGATCAAGCAACTGTAGAAGTGCAAAAGTTGCTTGCAAAGAGAATCATCCAACCTGTCCCCGCAGACCAGATAGGATTCGGAATTTACTCCAGATTCTTTTTAGTGCCAAAACGTACAGGGGACTGGAGGCCCATCTTGGACCTCAGCAAACTAAACAAATCTGCAAAGAAGGCCACGTTCTGGATGGTGACACTGCAGTCTATACTCCCTCTGTTAGGGAAAGACAATTGGATGTGTGCCATAGACCACCAAGATGTGTATGAACATATAAAAATGGACAGAGCAAGGAGGAGCCATTTACACTTCTGGCTGGGAGCCAGTCATTACCAATTTCTTGCTCTGCCTTTTGGTCTCATCACAGCCCCAGGGAGTTCAAGTGTATAGCAGTAGTGACAGCTCACCTGAGACATTGAGGATTCCAAGTGTTTCCATACCTGGGCGACTGGCTCCTGACTGCCACCATCAGGCACCTACTCCTACAAACCACAGATTCCATCCAGCTCTGTTCCCAGCTGGGGATTACAATAAATTGGGAAAAGTCTGCCTTATCGCCTTCTCAATTTGTGACTTTTATAGGTGCATAAATAGATACAGTTGCCATGCTAGCTCATCTGCTTGCAGACAGAATTCAAAACCTCAGACAACAAATTCTCTGTCTACTTCCTGTACAGAAAGTCAAGGCAAAGACAGTGCTGAAACTCTTAGGGACCATGGCCTCCACCATAACACTAGTCCCTCTAGCCAGATTACATATGCAAGTTCTCCATTGGCTTCTATTTCCCCACTGGTCCTTCCAACAACTGCCTCTATCTCACCATATCATCCTAACAGAGTCTTGCAAAAAGGACCTCCGTTGGTGGATTCAACCCGACCAGCTGACAACAGGCAGTCCATTCCTTCCTCGCCAACCTGTTGCTACTGTGACCACGGATGCCTCACAAATGGGGTGGGGGGCATTATCTAGGCAGGACTGTCCAAGGCACATGGCAAGATCACGAGGCTCACCTGCATATCAGTGTCCTAAAGATGAGGGCAGTGCTTCTAGCGTTGCAAGCACTTCACGACTTTCTTCCTCTAGGGACGATAGCGATCCAATCAGACAATATTTCAGTGATATGGTATCTAAACAAACAAGGAGGAACCAAATCTTACCCCCTTTGTCGAGAGGTCCTTCATGTTTGGAAGTGGGCGATATCTTCTGAACACTTTCTAGTAGCAACGCATATCTGGGGACAACCAATGTGATAGCCGACAAGCTCAGCAGGGCAATCTTGATGCCTCATGAGTGGTCTCTGAATAAGGAAATAGTGGAACAGATCTTCCACAAATGGGGACAGCCTTGCTGTGATCTCTTTGCCAGTCTGATCAACTCCAAATGCAGCAGCTACTTCTCCCTCATTCCCCCTCCAGGGGAGTCACCCAGAGACACACTTGTTCATGATTGGCCCCTGGGACTCCTTTATGTATTCTCTCCCTTTCCACTCATATCCAAAGTGATACAGAAAGCAAAGTTATTACGAAGCAAAATGATTCTCATCACTCCTTACTGGCCTCATCAGATTTGGTTCCCCTTTCTCAGGCCTCATCTACAAGATGATCCATGGACTCTGGACCCAGTGCCAGACCTCTTGACACACATGTCAGGCTCCCTTCACCCCTGCCTCCACACCCTCAACTTGACAGCATGGCTGCTCCACTTCCATCCCTAGTCAGACTTCATGATTTTTCACCTGCTGTGACCCACATCCTTACGTCTTCGCATAAACCTTCCACTAGGAAGTTATACACTAGCAAATGGAGAAGGTTTTCTATCTGGACTAAAGAAAGAAATGTAGATCCTTACACAGCATCCATTTCTATGGTTTTAGAATTTTTGTCTGAACTTTTCCATTAGGGATCAGCTGCTGCCACAATTAGGGTCCAATTGGCAGCGATGTCTAACTTTCATTTGGGACAACGTGAATCCAACCTGATGTCCCACAGATTATGTAAAACCTTCCTTAAAGGCGCTAGTTTGCTGAGACCTCCCTTTCAGGAACTGGTATCTCCTTGGGATCTAAACTTCGTTCTGTCCAAACTAACTTCCCCAACCTTTGAATCTGCACATTCGTGTCTATTGAAGTTTCTGTCTTGGAAGACCTTGTTTCTAGTAGCCATCACATCAGCTAGAAGAGTACTGGAGTTTCAAGCACTGTCAATTAAGCCTCCTTATTTGATTTTCCACAAAGGCAGAGTTTTCCTTTGTACAAATCCTTCCTTTATCCCTAAAGTTTGCTGTCACACTAATTTGAACCAAAGCATAGAATTACCTGTGTTTTTCCCTAATCATTCCAACACTGCAGAATACAAATTTCATCAACTTGATGTTCACAAGCAATTACGGTTCTACCTTCACAGTACTAAGGAACTCAGAAAGTCAGATCAGTTGTTCATATCCTTTTCTGAGTCGAGAATAGGTCTCCCAGTCTCTAAAGGTACCCTATCTAATTGGATTTTGAGCTATATCGCCTCTCAACCATATGTAAGAATGAAGGGCGAGATGGACTACAAACATGGAACATTATGGTGAGTACATAACTTATTTTTTTTCATCCAGGAACAAAAGAGTCATCATCTCTCTCTACTCTTCCCTCATTAGACCAGTCATTGAGTATAATGCCCCATTTGATATGTACCTTACTAGATACCTGCAACAGCTGGAGAGGTCACAGAAGTGCCTTTCAAAGAGGATCCTAGGCATTAAACACATGTCCTACATGGACAGACTCAAAAAATTCCAGCTATTCTCTGTCTCATATTGTCTACTAACAGGCGATCTCTGCTTGACTTACAAAGCCATGTCTGACCCAGCCCTGTTAGAAATGCTACATCTAAAGAAATCCCAATCCCTCTGCACCACATGCTCCAGAGACCTCAACCTCATTACCACAATCAACAGAACATGCTATAGGGACAGGTTCATAACCCAGAGACTGCCCATGCTCTGGAATAGACTTCCCATACATGTCAAGCAGAGCACCTCACTGGCCCTCTTTAAGAGAAATCTTGATGAGTGGATGGGAAATAGAAAGTTTACCCTGGGTATCAGTCCAATGGCTCTGCTTGATAGAGGCATTGGGATCTAATGTCGGGCGGCACAATGCCATGGTACTTCTATGGGCTAGGCTTGTAAAAGCTCCAGAGCCATTGGCCTAATACACACCTATGAGCCTATAAGTCTACGCCTTTGTGACTATCATGTTAGAATGAATTTTGCTTTAGACTAGAGCATAAAAAAGAGGTGTGATTCACAAAAGTTCTGCTAAGTTACTGTAGGAGAATGATTCAATACAATGGAGGGTTCAGACACACCCAGAGAGAGGCATCATTACAGAAAAGTTAAAGTCAGTCTTCATCCCTACAAACATTTGGTGAGCATCTCTTGGACATCGCATACTGTATGCAAAAAGCATACCTCAGAAAACAAAAACAACAACAACAAAAAGATGACAAAATGTAGGCTGTACAAAGGAAAATTATCCTGCAACAGGGTCTACATTTGAAGACTTAAGAAGCAAGACAGGGGAAGAGTAGGGTAGGGGACATGATAACAGTGTTTGAGTATCTCCTGTAAATTAATGAAAGAAAAAAAGGAGCATCTTGCAGTAAAAAGAGAGTATAACTGGAAGACAGAGGAAAGATGGCAGAGAAGTAATGTTTTCTTAGTAGAAAAACATGCAGCATATCCTTAATGTGGAGTGTGGAACTTGAGACTCAGTAAGATACACATAAAGGAAGAAATGGACATTAACTAACATGCAGTTCTACCCATTATGTAATATAATGGACAGAGCAGCTGAACTGGACTACCACTCCTCTTCAGCCAGAGGGACCTGTGTGCCTTGTGTTTTTAAGATGCTATCAAGAAAGGCATAGAAAGGAATTGTGAGACTAAGAGTGCCACAACAGTTAAAAAAATATATAGAAAACAGAAATGCATCAGGCCATCTGTTCAAAAACAGTATTATGTAACAGTACTGCATTCAAATCCTTAGCTATTAGAGATACCAATCTAGGAAGTCCATCAATCTATATTATTGATAGCAGTGATACAAATATATGCTTCTGTTTGAGATGTTGAACATATTTATATGCCAACGTACTTAGGACAGAGATAAAAATGCCCTGTTTCTTGAGGTTTGTTCATTTCAGTTGTGTGCATATAAAATATTACTGCAGATTTTTTCTACTTCTTTATTATAAGCATTCCATTTATATGCCAATGTATTATCTTTTATGGGCCTCTTTACAAAATATACTGCTACTCTGTGCTCACGTGTGCCTCCAGGTGTAGCATAAACAGTTCTTAATTGATGTTAACTGATGTAATTAGCCTTTTCTAGTGCTTGCAATTAAACCATTTAAATCTGAGTATCTGCATGTTACCTCATCTATTTATTCCTTTTTAGACAAAGTTTGCTGATTATGCAAAAATCAAACTTGCTGTCATTAAAAGAAGTATATGTTTCTTAAACAAAATCCATTATATTCAGCAAACAAACATTTAATTTAAGTAAAACTGCACTTTATTGTGAAATGGTAACAGAATATACTTGCTGTTTTCTTTGGCAGGAAGATAGTATTATTTCCTTGCCTCTGCTTGCAATTCATGGAATTCTGAAATTGAGCATAATACATTATCCAGGATTTAGAAACAGGCCCAGATGCAAGGGTAATGTTATATCAAAAAGTGCCTTTTAGTGTGATTATAAAAAACAGTGAATCAGAGACACATTAGCCACAATGAGAAACAAACTTAATTATTGACTAATTTGCATGCCTCTGAATCACTGTGATTATCACAAGCAGTAACAAGTGCCTTTTTGCTGCCTTTGTGGTAATGACTGCAGGGGCTGATGCATAGCTTTAACACAAGCATCTCCCCATTCAGTCTCCCAAGCACACACACGCTGCTATACTTCTTACCTGTCCCTGAGTTAACGGAATATCCATGATGTTGCTTCTTATTTTTCACTGCCCCTTGTAAACCACAAGTGATTACAGTCAATCATAAAACCAGACATTAGAGTTTCATTTTGATGCAAATAATGTTGTTGTATTATCTTAAGTGAATTATGTTTAAAAAGATTCCCTTGTGTCATCTAATGCCCGCCCCCCAGCTTTGTCTGAAAGTCTTGAGCAAAACCCTGTTAAGTCTTGGACCATTACAGTAATGCCAGATATCTGAGTTTCATCTTTGCTTGTGTCCATAATATGCTTTGTGCTAAAAGTTCCTGCTGTCATTTGTTCACTGAGTATTGCAGGATTTGCTTGTTAGTCAAGGGGAATTTGAAGGTATGGCAGCCACGCTCCCACACACACACACACACACACACACACACACACACACACACACACACACACACACACACACACACACACACACACACACCAACCACCTTCCCACCCCCAATCAGAATCATGGCCACACTGATCTACACACAGACACACACACACACACACACACACACACACACACACACACACACACACACACACACACACACACACACACACACACACACACACACACACACACACCCCTGAAGCCACTCATATCTCTGTATACACTCATACATGCAGCCACACATAAAAACACAGCCATCTTCCCCCTCCACTAATACTACCTATCTACTAAACTCCCTGGCACTTGCTTCTAACATATTCACTCCCATTGACATTAATGGAGGGATGTGACTATTTGGCTGAGTTAAGTAGTATGGCTGACGGTGGTAATTTACACAGCCGAGTGTTTTTTTAGTTTGCACAGCTGAGCAAAGTACGTAGTTCAGGTATTTCCTTGGGAAATCACATAGCTAATTATCATATGTTGTTCCCCAGAATGCCTCATTTATGACCAGTATTCATAGTCGCTTGCACAAATGTCATAGGATATCCTTGATGCTTACGAATGAGAGTAGCAAAGGTAACATTCACAGAGGCCTTTACACTAATGTGAAATGCCTTAAAATAATAAGATGCAAATAAGAAATGTTGTAAAGTGGCATATGCTAATGAGGTATTTTTAAGACTCATATTCTGATAACTGAGCGATATTCACATCTGTTGTTAAAAGCAATACTTTGCATTTGATATTGGAGTTGCAATCCATGAACTTGTCCCCAGCTATTCCTTCAGTAGATTGCCCAAGTATGTACAAGCACTTCCCTGACACACAAATTAACTATTTTCCCCAGCAACCCCTTCATTAGTTTGTCTTATGTATGTATGCATAAGCACTAAAATGACACAAAATAAATTATTTTGCCTAGTGATTACTTCAGCAGTCTAAGTATGCACAAGCACTTCCTTGGCAAACAAATGAATTATTTTCCCCCAGCAACCCATTCATTAGTTTGTCTTAAATATGCACAAGGACTAAAATGATACAAAATAAATTATTTTGCCCAGTGATCACTTTAGCAGTCTGACATGTATGCAAAACAACCTCTCTGAAACACAAATTAATTATTTCCCCAAGCAACACCTTCAGTAATATGCCCAAGTATGCACAAGCACCAAACTAAAACATTTACCCAAGTGACTCCTTCAGTAGTATATCCATGTCTGCATAAGCATTTTCCTCACACCAAAATTAAACATTTCTCCCAGTGACCCCTTCAGTAGTGTATCCATATCTGCACAAGCACTTCACTCACACCAAAATGAAACATTTCCCATGTGAATCCTTCAGTAGTATATCCATGTTTGCACAAGCACTTGGCTGACTCTAGAATGAAACATTTCCCCCAAGGACCTCATCAGTACTTTGTCCAAGTATGTACAAGCACTAAAAATACAATAAAAATGATTTCTTTAAGTAATGTCAATAACTATACCTCCTTTTAAAATGTATGACATTACATACTCCTTTTTTCCCCTTCCTCTTACATCTCTGTTTTCTTCTGGTAAACTGCTGCTTACTGGCATAAGTTCAGGGCCATCTACACACTTAGTATACAAATTATCTCATTATAGATTCATCTCTATGAATTGTACTCATATGCAGATGTCTAAGCATATTAGCTGTCCCCCTATTGCTTATGTGTTGAGCATGTTACACTTTTTCAATGGGGGATGTGCTCATAAAAAGTCCTTCACATTTCTGTATTCATACTGGAAGTCCAGCATTTGCATAACCATGTAGCGCTGCTCTTTATGGATTACCACTGCAAAAATGCAAAGCCCGGGATTATGAATACCGACCCATATTTGCGAAAGGCCAGGGAGATAGCCCACCATGGTAGGGCTGTCTCTGAATTGGAAACAATAAAAAGAACTCATTGCTAGTGGTAATGTTGATGAATCTCGGCCATAATATCCTGTATGGGTTCACTCTCAATGCCCAAAAATACATTTGTTACTGCCTTTTGGCAGAAGTGTATATAAGTTGCTTTTTTTTTTTTGCTAGCATTGGTCTCAGAATACAGTACAAAGAAATTTAGAAGCACGCCAACATGTATAAGATATGATTTGTGAATCCCTGAATATAAGCACTGGTTGAAAAATGTTATGATTTCACAACTACCCCCAACATTTTATTTATTTTATTTTACATTTGTTGACCGGGCTAGTCTAGCTGGATATATGTCTATTTTCAGTAGAGGCCTGGGGAGATAAGCTCCAAACAGTTAAAATAAGTTCACATCAAAGAAATACATGTTTAAAATGCAAATACATTTACAGTAAAAGAGAAAAAAAGATAAAGAAAAAAATATATAACTGGTCACATATGAATAAAGTATAAAAATGCAGTATATTATACTTGATTAGTACAAGTACTGTTACAAGCAGACATTCAGAAAGAATAATAGCATAATGTACAGTAAGTGTAGATAAAGGAAAGTAAGAAGAAGTAGCAGTTATGTAATACATCTAGTAGTAGAACATGTGCAATATATATATATATATATTTATATAGTAGTAATTAATACTATGATGGAGAAATAGATCATTAGATGTTAAGATGAAGTAAATGCAGGGTTCTGAAGGTAAGGACTGAGTCATGTATCAAGAGCTAGATAGTCAGTCAGGATTAGTACAGGGGCACAACCACTGTGTTTTGAGGAAGAGCTTAAGTTTCTTTTTAAAAAGAGTTATGGAGGGAATTGTAGATAGTTCAGAGGGAAGTAGGTTCCAGTTTTTTCGGACAGTATTAGAGAAGAGGGAATCTCCAGCCTTGTTGTTTGCTTTGTCAATATTTACAAGAAGTTTGTGTGCAGATCTTAGAGACTTCAGGTTATGGTAAGGGTAAATAAGAGTAGATAGAATAGGTGTTTTGGCAGGTTGATACAGTATTTTATGGGCGATGGCTAGTCAATTAATTTTCAGCTGCTGCTGAAATTCAAGCCAGCCTAGTTGCTTTAGATTAATACAGTGGTGGGTTCTGAAAGGGTTACCTGTAGCAAACCTGGCTATGCTATTGTAGGAGTTTTCTAATTTCATAAGATTATTTTTTGACAGGTTAGTAAGTATGGGTGAGGCATAGAGAAAGGAAGAGATAAGGTGGGAGTGGGCAATAGTTATTCTAGTTGCTGGAGTGAGGTAGGGTTTGATTCTGTAAAGAGAGCCTATTTTTTATTAATAGTTTTCAAGGTGTTGCTGATATGGGTGTTGAAGTTAAGGTTGATGTCAATGGTGATGCCTAGCAGTTTGGTAGTAAGATCTTTGGATATAGGTGTGCCATTTTTAGATATTATTGTCAAGTCTATTTGGGGGGATTTACTGGTAGGTGTGAAAAGGAGGAGTTTAGTTTTTTTTGGGGTTAAGTAGGAGACAATGTTGTGTAAACCATTCTTCAACAGAGTTAAATATGTGTTGTGTCAGAGAGTGAAGTTCTGATACAGATGTGGCTGAGCAAATAAGTGTGGAATAGTCTGCGTATTGTATGCATGTAGCTTGGGGAACTGCTTGGTGGAGGTCATTGATGAATAAAGAAAACAGGAGAGGACCCAGTATGGACCCTTGAGGGACACCAATGTTAACAGGTAGATGGGTAGATAGAGTGGAGTTCCAGAGTACAGCTTGATGTCTGTTATTTAAGTAGGACTTGAACCATTTAATAGGTAGAATGTCAAGTGACAGAGATTGAAGAATATGTATGAGTATTTGGAGATTGACCATGTCAAAAGCCTTGGATAGGTCTAAGAAAAGTGCGGAAGAAAGGGTGTTAAGGTTACGTTTGTTGTTGATGGTGTCTGTAAAGGAAAGGAGGGTAGTGGTGGTACTGTGGTAAGGTCTGAAACCATGTTGGGTATTAGAGAGCAAGTTATTATGGAGAAGGTGGTCAAACAGTTGCTTGTGGATACACCTTTCCATAATTTTAGATAAGGGAGAGAGTAGGGCTATGGGGCGATAGTTGGATAGTTCAGTAGAATTACCACCCTTATGAAGGGGAATAATATGGGAAACTTTCCAAAGTTTAGGGACATATCCCTCAGTGATGGTTCTATTGATTAGTATGGAGATAGGGTAGGCTATGGATTTGGCTGCTAATTGTAAGTATTCTGTGGGTAGTAAGTCAGCAGAGGGAATACATGCAGAAAACAGCAAAACCTTCCAAATAAAATAGTACTGTGTTAGAGTTTCCCTCTGTACTGCAGGTATTTATTTGTTAAAGAAAGCCTTCCTGGTTTCAGACCTTGCCACAGTACCACCACTGCCCTCCTTTCCTTTACATTTATAAATTCTCCAACTGCTTGATTTATTTTAGTGTTGAAATCATTTTAAAAGCGACATTATTTTAGGTAAAACACATTTCAACACTTTCATGACTCTTAGTAATGATGGCTTCTTAATAATGTGATGGAAAGACAGGTCAACTCTTCCCGTTGGCATCTGCTGACTTAAGATATATATATATATATATATATATATATATATATATATATATATATATATATATATATATATATAAAATGATTTTGAAATAGATGCAGTGTTAAGATTTCTTGGGGGACTTTACAAGAATATTATCTTAGACCTGTGTTTACATGTGATAACGAATAAAGTTTTACTTTCATTATTAAGAACTTACAGCTATTAAAAGAACTGTCCGCACAAAGACGCATAGAACATCTACTGCTATAGACTCTATTCTGAAGATTAAAGAAAGGCTTAAATAATCGTCCCTCAGAGTCATATATTAACATCCAGTAGGAAATGTAGTACAAATACCAATTCTATATGACTCATACAAAGGAATTAAGTAAACAATTTGTAGAGACAGTTATGGATACATTCTATGAAAGGCTAGAGAAGCAGTATTGAACATAGGAAGGCTTTCTTTAACAAATAAATACCTGCAGTACAGAGGTAAACTCTAACACAGTACTCATTTTATTTGGAAGAATTTTACTAATGGAACTATATTAAGACATACTGGTAGTTTTATAGAACTGGTGCAAGATGTTCCCATGACATCATACAAAAAATAAAGGTTTTGCTGTTTTCTGCTTGCTAACTCTGCTGTCCATAAAAATACTAAGTAGCTGCAATATACACATTTATTTTGGTTGTTTGAGGTATGCTTTTTGTAAAGGTGTATTAAGATAGAAACATCCAAATATTCTTTCAGTGGTATGATTTTGTTTTGTAAAGAGCTCTTTAACTGATCATCTCCCTGGGTAATCTATGTAATGCAGGCTTCCTATAAGAAACATAAGTGAGGCAGAATACACAATTCCTGAAGGAATACATTGAGGCATGCATACGTTCTTCATAACTGAAGCACATTAAGTACTAGCTTAAGATAACTTCCTTTTATTTCATGTTATTGTTATTTTCCAAAAAAATCATGGAGAAAGAGAAACAACAGGGATAGTGGGGAACATGCCTCTCAACCTCTTAGAGTAAAAAATCTGGACAAAGCCATAAAAAAGTGGTACAAATAGGGACAAATTTGAAAATACTGCTCTTACAAACTTAGAAAGGTGATAATAGAATAACAGGTTTTGCATTAGCATGAATTTTCTGAAGGGGTATTAAGTCTAAAACTCAAATGTCTGTCATTATTTTCTAACTTCAGTCTTTAATGATTTGCCACTAATTTGTCAGAAAGCCACAATTTTATTAAAAACAGATCAAAAATATAGGCAAAAATCTGGACATTCTGCCAAAATCTGTACAGTTGAGAGGTGTGGTGGGGAAGTGAAAACATGGGAAGAAAAGAAGAGGTTAAGTTACACTTGCCCTGGGATTACATTTGGCATAGGCCTAGACCACAAAGCATTTGTCTAGTACTATAACATTTTGCCATCAGATTAGAAACTATATTATGCATGTTGTTGTTGTGTCTTTTGGCTTATCCCGGTTAGGGGTCGCCACAGCGGAACTCCGGTCTGCTAATGTTCGCTAGTGGATTTTTACGTGCTGAGTTACCAGCCTTGACGCACAACCTTCAACGAAGGTATGCCCATTCAAGCATGCCTCCACACAGAAGACGCTCTAGCTGAGAATTGAACGGGACAACGTCTTGTTGTGAGGCGACAATGCTACCGCAACACCACTACCACGAATGAGAAACTATATTATGCATGATGAACCTATATAGGTTATCTACCAGCAGTGTGAAGTATTAATATTTGAAATAAACATGAAATAAAGTGAGTGCTATGCTTCATTTTGTTATGAGAAGATCTGAAGAAACATGCATGCTTCCTTCTATGACAAGGAAACTCAGAGAAAATACAGGCTAGTTTAGTCTACACTAGCTAACAGTTCCTCATTTACCCATTAACAGCACAGGGACAGAGAAGCATTAATATGGCAAGTCACATTCTGTATTCTTATTATTTGGATCCTGTCATTTTCAGTAGGTATAAAGCCATGTCCATAGGTTCATAGGTTTATATTTCTATTTACTGTTTTTTTTCCTTGTAAAGGATACAATGTATAAACAGACTTACTTTCTTTCAGATGGAAAGAAGTGGGAATTCTTAGAAAGTAACTTGTTGATGTAAAATTCCACAGGAAGACTTCTGTGATTGGGGGTTCAAGAAACTAAACTGCTTGGGTTAGGAACTAAATATGTGGTGCCCGGTACTTGAGATAATATTCATGCATCTCCAGGAATTTAGAGGGGTGAAGGGAAAATATGAGCAAAGCTATAAGAAATGTAAAATAATATGTGAAAACCGTAGAAAGCTTCATCTCATTTTTGGGAAATGTCTGAGGGATTTAATTGGGTTTGCATTTAGGAGACTGATGCACTTAACACCAATAAAACTGGTTGCAGACAGCATATATTATCTTCAGTTTGTGAATAATTTGATATTTATAAATATAACTCATTACAGCCGAGTGCGTCTCCAGGAGTTTCTGCAATTAACGGTAATTTCATCTTAAAGCATACATGATACAAAAAACACATTGTACTTGATATTCCCCTGTCTAATGCAGCTAAAGAGATATTGAATATTATTTGTACACTATTTGTATGAAATGTAAGTGATAACTTAATTTTTAAAGTTTTCAAGCCACACTACTGGGAGTTAAAGGTACACACTTAAACCAAAATGGTCTGTGTAGAACTTTGGGAAATAAAGTCTTTTTCAGGGCATTAACTGTGGGTTGATATTTGTTGAATTGGCTTTGTTCTATACAAACACATGAAGATACTATCAGAAGGAGATCATTAACTGTTGAGTCTTTTGGTGGTATTCATAGTCATTACAGTTATACATGGTGGGAATTTGTGCAGGCTGAGCCTAAGAGCATCTTTGGTGTGATTCACAGCTGGCAGCTGCATTTAGGTGTAAATCTTACACAAATGAGATTTTAATGACATGTAACTGAGGAAGGCCTGAAATCTGTGTGATGATATTATGTAAATTAAAAGTTTTCCTGCCTGTATGAGATTTATAGTTACTTTTTTATGCACTTCAGCCTTGTGTGCATATGCTTTATAAAAGGCAAAGTCATGCCTTTTCTATCTACTTTGCAATCAATGAAGATGCTTGCTGTAGCTGCCACCTTGGCCTTTTCCCAGTGTGAACTGCTTGTATTGGCTGCACCCAAACTACAGACACCCAATGGTGCTCACTGGATGAGAAGGCACACATTTAGGTAAACATTGACTTGTTTTAAATTTGCTGACCAGGACATTCTTGATAGATGTAGAGTGGACAGAGATATAGTAAGTATTCTGGTGAATTTGTCTGGCCCACAGATAAGGACTGACAGGTGCATGGTCTTCCTATACCTGTGGACACCAGGGTATTTAAAGCCCTCACTATTGCTAAGCAGAACCTTCCAGGAGACAAACTGGGGAGGAGCAGGTTTATTTCTCAAGCTTCTATCTTCAAACTTCTTTAGCTCCTCCTCATACAGCTCTTGGTGGTGTGTGTGAGTTAACAGATTTATTTTTGCCTGGTTTCACCTAAGCCAGAACAGTGAGGTAGTTGTATGGAAGGAATGACACAATTTCCTGAGGTACTTGGTGCAATAGATTGCACTCATGTTGCCATTAGGGTTCCATCTGGACTTTGGAGGGGGGAGCATTAGTGGATCATGAATGGTTACCATTCCATTGACTGCTAGGTAGTGTGTGATGCATGGAGGTGCATCACCAGTGCATTGGCCCAGCATCCTGGCAGTACCCATGATTCTCACATCTGACACGGAAGCTCACTCTGCCTCCTCTTACTGCATGGTAGGATACCCAGTGGTTACCTTGGTGGTCCCTTAACCGCTTTCATATATAATAGTGATGAAATTCATTTTCTGCAGATTGACTATGCATTACTTTACTGAACATTGATTTTAACACAGATTATAAGGTATTCTTAAATTATATATGGCATGATCCCATTTATTCTCACTACGGGGTGATATATAATTATCAGCCATTGGATAGGTAATGCCAATGTACCACCAAATGGGATAGGTTAATTCAAGCACTAAAAGGGAAATTGGCTAAGCTTGAAATGGCCTGCAAGGGCAATGAGCCTAGTATTTACCCAAACTACAGACACCCAGTGGTGCTCACTGGATGAGAAGGCACACATTTAGGTAAACATTGACTTGTTTTAAATTTGCTGACCAGGACATTCTTGATAGATGTAGAGTGGACAGGAAGATATAATGTAAGGATTCTAGGTGCAGATTTGTCTGGCCCACAGATAGGACTGACAGGTGCATGGTCTTCCCTAACACCTGGCGGACACCAGATTATTTAAAAACCCTCACTATATTTGCTACAGGAACCTTCCAGAGACAAACCCGGGGACATGCAGGTTTATTTCTCAAAACTTCTATCTCAAAGATACTTCTGTAGCTCCTCAAGATACTCTTGGCAGGTGTGTATCCAGTAGATTTATTTGCCCTGTTTCACCTCAGGACTAAGCCAGAACAATGAGTGCCTTGTGTATGGAATAGACACAATTTCCTGAGGTACTTGGTGCAATAGATTGCACTCAGCAGCGCCATTAGGGTTCCATCCCTCTGGACTTTTGGAGGGAGCATTAGTGGATCATGAATGGGTTACCATTCCATTGACTGCTAGGTGAGTGTGTGATGCATGGAGGTGCATCACCAGTGCATTGGCCCAACATCCCTGGCAGTACCCATGATTCTCACATCTGACCACGGAAGCTCACTCTGCCTCCTCTTACTGCATGGTAGGATGCAGTGTAGTTTACCTTGGTGGTCCTTAACCGCTTTCATATATAATAGTGATGAAATTCATTTTTCTGCAGATTGACTATGCATTACTTTACAGTTTGAACATTGATTTTAACCACATATTATAAGGCCATTCTTAAATTATATATGGCATGATCCATTTATTCTGCTCACTCACGGGGTGATATATAATTATCAGCCATTGGATAGGTAATGCCAATGTACCACCAAATGGGATAGGTTAATTCAAGCACCAAAAGGGAAATTGGCTAAGCTTGAAATGGCCTGCAAGGGCAATGAGCCTAGTATTTACCCATTAACCTATGTGTATTGTTGGATATTGCTGTGTGGTGCATGATATGTTAGACTGCATAACGGATTAATTATGTCAGTCATGGACACAAATCCTTGTGTTATCATAAGTAATACTAATAGATATGCAAGTACCCTAAGAGCCTAAATATCTGTAAACAGACCTTCCACAATTGAAAGGTTTACATATATTTAACAATAAATAGTAGAAGAACAAGACAAGGCTAAATATGTATTCACAGTGACATCAGAGTTCAAAATCACAGAAAATATTTAAAACAAAATTGCAGGACAGTCTCAAATAATTCAGAAAACATCTAAACTAATCTTTACTATGTTCCTAACTGAATCTAAGATTAATTACTGGGGTCTATATTATATGTTCGAAGTTTGAAAACTTTGAACGTTAAATAATCGAATTTAAATGTTTGAAGTTTCAAACATCGAACATATAACAAAAACAAAACAAACAGAACTTACCTGACTACTGCTCCCCCCACCCCCCGCTCTTTAAATATACCAACTCCAAGACTGCACTATAGTGCGGTAAAGGGAAGATTTCCCTTACTGCACTGTAGTGCGGTCTCGGAGTTGGTATATTAAAGCGATAATAATGAGGGGTAAGCATGCCCCTGCCTACAGACATTAGTTTTGGGTTTGTGTTTTTTTTTTTTTTTTTTACATATTTGATATTTTAATGTTCAAAGTTATAAAACTTCGAACATATGATATAGACCCAAATTACTGTACCCTAGTTAACTTACTTACAGCAAGAAAAGTGCAGATGTGGTAAGTGGATGTTTTCAGGTCAAAGACAAATACAAAATGCCCTGTCTCTCTCTTGCAGAGAGTTCTTAAATTAATATCAAATATTACTGCTGGGGTAGCTGGCAGGATGACATCACTTTTTGTCACCTGACTTTAGTTCCCAAGCTAAACCCCCATTGTCAGAAACTATTAGCATTTAGCATCTCCCTGTGAAAACACATAGCCTTCAGATGTTTACAGCTGCTAGGAGAGATAAAACAATAAAGCACTTACAATAAAATGCAGTAGGCACCCTAGTTCTAGACATTATGTCTCCTGTTGCACTGAAACTGAAAGAGAACATCGCTTTTATTATATAGTTATAAAACAATTTAATTTCAACTATTTCGCTGAAGTTTTGTCAGTTAACCCTCTATGTTCTAGTTTCTGCTGTTAAAACATATACATTTACACAGGTACAATAGTTTTATACATTTCTGTTCTTTTTCAGTAGGGTACACTGTAGACACATCCTTAAGCTTGGTACTTTACACAAATGGCAGTGCCAGCAGCTTGATATGCAAGCAACGTATACAGTTCTAATATAGTGGTAACACAAGGAATTGCATCCTGCTGATATTCACAAATAACACATAACTATTTTCAAAATTCCAGGTAGCTAGGCTGGCAGTATTTCCTTTTGTGACATTTCTCCCCCGCTCCCCAAAAACACAAGCTAGTTTTTCAAGTGTCCCTTGAGAAACACTGCTTGAGAGGGTGAGTCTCTCTGGGAATACACTACCCCATACCCTGTCTTGAGAGCCCATCTGCGTTGGCATTGCTAGCCCCACAGCAGTGCTGCACTGTCATATCATATGCCTGCAACCCTAGGCTCCACCTTGAAGGAGATCATTAACTGTTGAGTCTTTTGGTGGTATTCATAGTCATTACAGTTATGCATGGTGGGAATTTGTGCAGGCTGAGCCTAAAAACATCTTTGGTGTGATTCACAGCTGGCAGCTGCATTTAGGTGTAAATCTTACATAAATGATATTTTAATGACAAGTAACTGAGGAAGGCCTGAAATCTGTGTGATGATATTATGTAAATTAGAAATTTTCCTGCCTGTATGAGATTTATAGTTACTTTTTTATGCACTTCAGCCCTGTGTCATGCCTTTTCTATCTACTTTGCAATCAATGAAGATGCTTGCTGTAGCTGCCACCTTGGCTTTTTCCCAGTGTGAACTGCTTGTCTTGGTTGCACCCAAACTACAGACACACAGTGGTGCTCACTGGATGAGACGGCACACATTTAGGCAAACATTGACTTGTTTTAAATTTGCTGACCAGGACATTCTTGATAGATGTAGAGTGGACAGAGATATAGTAAGGATTCTGGTGAATTTGTATGGTCCACAGATAAGGACTGACAGGTGCATGGTCTTCTTATACCTGTGGACACCAGGGTATTTAAAGCCCTCACTATATTTGCTACAGGAACCTTCCAGAGACAAACCGGGGACATGCAGGTTTATTTCTCAAGCTTCTATCTCAAAGATACTTCTGTAGCTCCTCAAGATACTCTTGGCAGGTGTGTATCAGTAGATTTATTTGCCTGTTTCACCTCTGGACTAAGCCAGAACAGTGAGTGCCTTGTATGGAATGACACAATTTCCTGAGGTACTTGGTGCAGTAGATTGCACTCATGTTGCCATTAGGGTTCCATCTGGACTTTGGAGGGGGGAGCATTAGTGGATCATGAATGGTTACCATTCCTTTGACTGCTAGGTAGTGTGTGATGCATGGAGGTGCATCACCAGTGCATTGGCCCAGCATCCTGGCAGTACCCATGATTCTCAAATCTGACACGGAAGCTCACTTTGCCTCCTCTTACTGCATGGTAGGATACCCAGTGGTCACCTTGGTGGTCTCTTAACCGCTTTCATATATAATAGTGATGAAATTCATTTTCTGCAGACTGACTATGCATTACTTTACTGAACATTGATTTTAACACAGATTATAAGGTATTCTTAAATTATCTATGGCATGATCCCATTTATTCTCACTACGGGGTGATATATAATTATCAGCCATTGGATAGGTAAGGCCAATGTACCACCAAATGGGATAGATTAATTCAAGCACCAGAAGGGAAATTGGCTAAGCTTGAAATGGCCTGCAAGGGCAATGAGCCTAGTATTTGCCCATTAACCTATGTGTATTGTTGGATATTGCTGTGTGGTGCATGATATGTTATACTGCATAAGGGATTAATTATGTCAGTCATGGACACAAATCCTTGTGTTATCATAAGTAATACTAATAGATATGCAAGTACTCTAAGAGCCTAAATATCTGTAAACAAACCTTCCACAATTGAAAGGTTTACATATATATAATAATAAATAGTAGAAGAACAAGACAAGGCTGAAGGTGCTCTTGCCAGGAATGGCTGTAGATGACAATATCATCCAGGTAAACAAAGACAAAATCTCCTGCTTCTGCTAGGATATGATCTTCCAGCCTCTGGAAAGCCACTTGTGTATTTTTCATCCCAGAGGACATCTTTGTGAACACATACAACCCAAAAGGAGTCACAAAGGCTGACCTCTCTTTCTAGCACTGGGAATCAAGGGCACCTGCCAGTTACCCTTGCTAAGATCAATAGAGGTAAGATTTGTAGCCCCACCCAGCTTCTCTAAGCCTTCATCTGTCCTAGGCATGGGGTAAGCATCTGACTGTGTGTGACTATTTAATTTCCTATAGCCCACACAGAATCTGGTGCTGCCATCCTACTTTGGTACCAGAACCACTGGGAGGCCCAGGGCCTCCTGGACTCCAGGATTACCCCTAGTTCTAACATTTCCTGTATCTCCTTCCTCAGAGTCTGTTTGACTCTCTCAGGCACCTTATAAGGGGCCTGCTTAATAGGCCTTTGGGATGCTGTATCCACATGGTGATGCACCAGGTGGGTGCACCCTGGTTTCCCAGTGAACATATCCCCAAACTCCTGTAACACTGCTGGGATTGCTCAAATCTGGGTAGGTTATAGCTGCTGGGACAATGGTACCTCTTCCACTGAGGTGTCACTCTGAGCCTCACTGAGAAGATCAGTCACCAGATCCCCCTCAGACTCCTCCTGACATCCACTGCAAATACTCAGTACAAGGGCCTTATTATCATGGAAAGGTTTCAGCATGTTAACATGGTACAATTTATGCCCCTGCCTCCTGCCTAGCAGTTCTACCATGTAGTTAATATCACTGACCTTCCTTATCACCTTGAAGGCTCCCTCCCAAGCTGCCTACAGCTTGTTGTGTGTGACAGGAATGAGAACCATTACCTGCTGCCCCACAGCATACTCTCTAGCTCGAGCATTCCTCTCATACCAGACCTTTTTCTGCTGTTGGGCTTCTGCCAGGTTCTCCTGGACTAAGCCTATGAGCTCCCTGATCCTTGTCCTGAAGTTTAGGACATATGCCACAGCAGACTCCTTGTGGGATTCACACACACCCTTCCCACTTATCTCAAATCAAATCTAGAGGTCCCCTCACCCTATGCCCATATAGCAACTTGAAGGGTGAAAAACCTGTGGAGTCCTGGGGCACCTCCCTGTAAGCAAACAATAGATGGGGCGAATATTTGTCCTACTCTCTCTTAAACTGCTCTGCAAATGCCTGTAGAATGATCTTTAGTGCAGAATTTAACCTTTCAACCAGACCATTAGTCTAGGGATGGTACGGGGTAGTCTTTAGTTGCTTCACCCCACAGTGGTTCCACAGACAAGCCAGCAAGTCTGACATTAAATTGGCACCTCTGTCAGTCAGCATTTCTTTTGGGAAACCTACCCTGCTGAAGATCTCTAGCAAAGCATTTTCCACCTTTTCTGCCTCAGTGGAGGACAGAGCCACCACCTCAGGGTATCTGGTAGCATAATCTACTTCCACTAGGATATAATTTTTCCCTTTGGAGCTTGGGGTACTCAGAGGCCCCACAATATCCATAGCTACTCTCTGAAATGGCTCCTCCAGCACAGGCAAAGACATAAAGGAGCTTTGACCTTGTCTCATGCCTTGCCTACCTTTTGGCATTGCTCACAGGTCCTGAGTACCCTGTTACATCTCTAGGAATCTCAGGCCAATAAAGTTCTGCATAATATGTCTCTATGTATGTTTTATGGCCATATGACCTGCAAAGGGAATATCATTGCTATGGCTAGAAATGCCAGATGGTAGGCTCTGGCTACTACTAACTGCTGTATTCTCTCTCCCTCTAGCCTTCCCTCAGGTGTCCACACTCTATGCAGTAACCCTTTGTCCCAGTATACAGATTCCTCTTTTACTTGACAACCAGATGCCTCACTAGCTACCTCCCTCAGGCCTTTTTAATGTAGGGTCTGAGAGGTGAGCCTGTCTCAACTCTCTCTTTTTAACTCTTCCCAGCTCCCCTTCCACAGGAAGTTTGGCATCCTCTGACAGCAGTGCCTCACTGTCATCCTGGGTATTACTACTCACCTTTGCCCTTGCACTCACTCTGTCCAAGGGAACATCAGTACTCACAAGCAGCTGTGGCTCACCTTCAGTCTCACTGCTACAGGGTAGCTCCCTCCCTGAAGTAACTACCTCACCAGTCCTGGCTTTAAGTCTGCAGTCTGTCTGGGTCTCCCCCAGGCCACCAGACTCACATGCTTGTCCCCAAGCCTGACTGCGTGTAACTGCATGTACACAAGATACTACATTATCAAAATCATTCCCTATCAGGACATCTGCAGGGATATCCTCAAACACACCTACTTGCTTGCTTCCTTTTCTACCATCCCAGTCAAGGTGAACCCTAGCCAAAGGTATTTGGAATGGGGTCCCTCATAAAGCACTGACTGGAGTAGACTGCCCAAGTACGTAGTGCTCCTCTTTAACCACTGCAGGCTTCACTGTGTAACTAATTTATCACTGTCTTTGCATTTTCTGTGTATTTCTGCAAAAAAAACAAAAAAACAAAAAAATAATCCCTGTTTTCCCGCCTTTCTCGACTAGTTTAGACCAGTATACAGGCATTGCAGTATTCTGGGCTGTGGTGTAGTTCCTGTGTTGTCCATTACATTACTTGGATAGAAGGAAGTTTCTTTGCTCACCAGTGGGAGTGGGGAGCCTTGAGCAGCCTACCTGTCCTTGGGGGAAGTGACCTCAGCACAATAAGCTGTTAGTAATTGGTTGTTTGGGACCATTCCTAGCTCTTTTGTAGTTCACTGCTTAAAATCCGTGTTTGCACGGCTTTGTGTGGCCGTGCGCATAGCGCAGCACCGGTTAAACAAGGTTAAACTTTTTCTGGCTCCACCAAGTCTGCTCTTCAATTTTTCCCTTAGAACTGTTCTACTTGCAATCTAAACAGCCTATACTCTATCTGAAAAGCTCAGCACTTGCTCCTAAAGCATTTTGTATACAGGTAAAGCACTCTTAAACAAACGAAAGTACTTCATTCACCTGAATTCTGTTGAGTACCCATTTCCCTATAGGTCCTTTCTGACTCAGTTACACAGCAATCTTTTTCACTATTTCTAGCATGTCGAAGGGTCAGTTGCTGGCGTCCTCTCCTGTTCAGCTGGTGAATCTGGGAATCTTGAGGCAATGCTACAATTGCCTCATGTACACAGACAACCCTCTCCTCCTCCCAACAAATACAAATATATGCGAGAGATGCAACTATATAGCCAAACTGGAGGCTGAGCTCTCTCAGTTCAGTACTGGCAAGACCAGTCAGGAGGAGAAGGTAACCACACACACCACAAACCCAGTCTCACATAGAACTATCACAACTGCAAACCAAACACATAAACACACAAAAACATACTCGAGGCGCTGATTAAAATCTACCAAAACAACAGAGGCCTCCAAAGCAGACACCCAAGCAACCACCACCTCAAGACATAGCACACGCAACACATAGTTCACAAAGTCAGTGTGCTAAACAGTCACAGCCCTTAAGGCGAAACAACATGCCAGACACACTTGTAATAGGTGACTCCATAGTCAGGCACACTGACGTCCCGCTCACCAGACTGAACAAGGAGAGGGTCACAGTAAGCTGCCTGTCGGGAGCTAGAATCCGCCACATAACACAAGCACTCAGGTCACTCCACAGCAAGTACAAATATGACTCAGTCATTGTACATGCCGGTGTGAACGACCTGAGACGTACCTCCCTGGACTACATGAAAAGAGACATAGAGGAGCTCTCTGATTATGTAGCCCAGGCCGGTATGACCCTGACCCTGAGCAGCATCTTACCCTCACCAAGAATGATGCCACAGTACAAAGACAAAATGATCAGTTTTAACAATTGGCTTAATTACTGGTGTCATTCTAAGGGGATCCAGTGTCTGTCTGCTTGGGATGACATGCTTGACAAGCCACGCTGCTTCGCAAGGGATGGCTTGCACCTGTCACCCTGGGCTTCCGGATATTGGCCAAGGCTCTTGCCACCCCCATAGTCCCTTTTTTAGGCAAGGCTCAAATGACAAACCTACCTCCCTAGAAAACACAAGTGGAAAAAACTAAGGGTAATGCTGCTCAATGCCAGAAGTCTAAACCTCAAGATGCACCCTCTCGAAGCCCTCCTCAGTATGGAGAACATCGATGTCTGTGCAGTGACTGAAACCTGGTTCAAGGCTCCTGAGAGCACCCCAGCACTATCAGGTTTTACCTCATATCATGCTTTCCGGCCCCAAAACTTGGACCGAACCACAAAAGGAGGGGGAGTATCCATTTTCATCAAAGATACCCACACCTCCAGGTTAGTGGCAACGCACGAAGCATCGGAGACTATCCAGGTGCAACTAACCATAGGCAAAACTGCCTTACAGTTTGTAGCATGCTACAGATCACCCTCTCAAACTCAGGAACCCCACACAGCCTTCCTGAAGACACTGGAGAGTATGAATGTGTCTCCAAATACCATCATTTTGGGAGACTTTAACTACCCAAACATAGACTGGGAACATTACTCAAGCCCCAACACCCTAGCCCAAAGGTTCCTAGAATTCATAAACTCAAATGCAATGGAACAACTAGTCACCATTCCCACAAGAGGAGACAATATTCTAGACCTGATCATCACAAACATGGGGACAAAATGCTCCACACCGGAAGTACATCCCTCTTTGGTAAGATCAGACCATAAATTAATCTCACTGGAAATCCACATCCCGCCCCACCCCCTGCACAAAAGACCACAGTGAAGAACTTCTCAAAAGCAAACTTCACACTTCTTAAGACTGAAGTGGTATCTTTCAAGGTCCCTGGGCCAGTGGAAACCACAACCCACACTGCTGAATCTTTTGCAAATGCCTTCTATGGGCACCTTCAAGAATGCATGGATCATGCAATCCCAAATAAAACCAAGACCCATTCACCCAAAGGCAGGCGCCCGGTCTGGTGGACCCCAGCCATAAACAAACTTTACAACAGGAGGAGGAAGCTACTACATGACAGAGCAAAATCCCTAAAAGGGAAGGCATCTCTGATCAGTACTAGCAAAAAACTACGATCACTCATAAAATCATCCAAGGCCAACTTTGAGAGAAAAATCGCAAAAGACACAAAGACAATCACAAGGCCTTCTTTAGCTATGTTAGAAACCTGGGTGGAAACTCCCAGATATGCTCAGAGTTAGCCCAAAATGACACAAAATACACTGAACCCACTGACATTGCCAACATTCTGGCAGACAGGTTCAGTGCAAATTTCTCCTCCCCTCCCCAAAGGAGAAATAACTATCCCAGCAGAGTGTAGCCTCCTAACATCTCAGATGCCCAGGTGAGAGCCGCCCTCTCTAAAGCTAAAAACACAGCATCAATGGGACCGGCTGGTGTCCCGGGCTGTGTGCTACATGAACTCCAAGAGGAACTAAACCTACACATAAGGCTGCTGTTTAATCTTAGCCTTACTACAGGATACGTACCCAAAGAGTGGCGTATGGCAACAGTGGTCCCACTTCACAAAGGCGGTGCTTCTACGGACCCTGGAAATTACCGCCCCATAAGTTGATGAGCCTGGTCTGCAAAGCTATGGAGAGGATCATTATGGAACTCATAAACAAAGACATTGGGGACCAACAGACATTGGATCCTACCCAATTTGGCTTTGTCAAGGGCAGATCCTGCCTTTTGAACTTGGTCGACTTTTTTGAAACAGTCACTAAGGCCATTGATGAGGGCAAGGCAGTTCACACAGCCTACCTTGACCTTGCAAAAGCCTTTGACACAATACCCCACTCGGGCATCATAGACAAACTCACCAGCTTAAATGTAAACCCATATGTCACAAGATGGGTTGCAAACTGGCTCAATGACAGAACCCACAGGGTCAGAGTTGCTGGAGCTATGTCAGACTCTAAGCCAGTCACAAGTGGTGTCCCACAGGGCTCAGTCCTGGGACCCCTCTTGTTCGGCATTTATTTTTCCAAGGTACAGGCAAACATAGGAGGATTGTGGCTGACAAAGTTCGCAGATGACTGCAAACTGAAGCCATAATTGATACTCCAGCGGACACAAACATCCTTCAGAGAGGCCTCATAGAAATGGATAATTGGTGCCAGAGCCATGGCCTTAAGCTGAACATCAAGAAATGTATAGTCATACCCTTTGGGAAAAACAAGGTATCGACAAATTACCACATAGGCGGTAATCCATTAAGTATGGAAGAGGTAATCAGGGACCTAAGGACCCAGGTTGACAGTAACCTCTTATTTGACACTCACATTACCAAAGTGGTTAGGAAGACCTTCTATATTGCCCACCTTATCATGAAGGGTTTCACATCTAGATCAAGAGATGTCATTGTGCCCCTGTACTCTTCTCTTATCAGGCCAATGATTGAGTACAATGCCCATTTGGGATGTATCTCACCCGACACCTGCAGCAGTTGGAAAGACCCCAAAAGTTCCTCACCAAGAGGATAAAGGGTCTTAAACATATGTCATATGCTGCCCGACTGAAAAAACTCCAGCTCTATTCAGTCGCATACCGCCTACTCAGAGGTGATCTGTGCCTGACGTACAAGGCCATGTCCAATCCTGAATTAATGGACATGCTCCACCTCAGAAAATCCAAATCCATCAGAGCCACGAGAACAAGTGACTTAAACCTCAACACAGAAATAAATAGAACGTGCTGGAGGGACAGATTCATAACCCAGAGGCTCCCTACACTCTGGAACAGAATCCCAGTCCATGTTAGGCAGAGCTCCTCACTGACTCTATTCAAGAGAAATCTCGACGAGTGGATGGGAGATCATAAGTTTACCCCGGGGGTCATCTCTGTGTCACTACTAGACAGAGGCATAGTAAACTAAACCCTAAAAGGGCATAGTATTCTCATCCTAAGGGGTGGTGTAAGCCACATACACTCTGGCTAGGCTTATAAATGCCCTAGGGCAGATAGCCTAGTACGAACCTATGAACCTATGAACAATGGTTAGGTCAGAGGCTGTATCCCTCTTAGCAGTGGCCTCTTTCCCAATTACTAAGATACAATATACCCTCTTGTGGTAGTTTAGAACCCTTGTTGTCTCCAGGCAACTTACTTCTGGCATTCTGGCATTCCCAGTTACTGGCTCTCCCACCTTTTGTTTCCCACCTTGCTTTCATGGACATCTATATGCTACGTGGCCCCACTGTTTGCATGTAAAACATTTAACCCTTGGTCCTGGACATGTACCTGGACATATACCTGGACAAGTGGGTTCCCCTGCTACTGGCGGACTCTGTTAGGGCAGTTTAGGCACCCCACCATAGCCTCCCTTAGATCCATGAGCAGCACTGAGTATCCCTTTCCTGTGCACTGATGCCCTGCTTGCTAAGTATAGGTCTCACTTTTTCCCAAACTCATCTGCTGTGTTGCATTCTGTATCTTAGGTTCATACTAGGCTATCTGCCCTAGGGCATTTATAAGCCTAGCCAGAGTGTGTTTGGCTTTCGCCACCCATTTTAAATGAATTTTGCTATGCCCTTTTTCGAGGTTAGTATACTGTGCCTCTGTCTAACAGTGACACAGAAGTGATACCCTGGGTAAACCTACTATCTCCCATCCACTCATCAAGATTCCTCTTGAAGAGAGTCAATGAGGGACTCTGCCTAACCTGGACTGGGATTTTATTCCAGAGTGAAGGGAGCATCTGGGTTATGAATCTGTCCCTCCAGCATGTCCTGTTTATTTCAGTGCTGAGGTTCAAGTCTCTCGAGCACGTAGCTCGATGGGATTTGGATTTTCTGAGGTGCAGCATGTCTATTAATTCTGGGTTGGACATGGCTTTATACGTCAGGCACAGATCGCCTCTGAGCAGGCGGTATGCCACTGAGTAGAGCTGGAGTTTCTTTAACCGAGCAGCATATGGTATCTGTTTGAGCCCTTTGATCCTCTTGGTGAGGTACTTTTGGGATCTTTCCAGTTGCTGCAGGTGTCAGGTAAGGTACATCCCAAAAGGGGCATTGTACTCAATTATGGGCCTGATGAGGGATGAGTAAAGAGGCACGATGACCTCCCCTGATCTATATGTGAATCCCTTCATGATTAGGTGGGCTATATAAAATGTTTTCTAACCACTTTGGCCATGTGGTTGTCAAATGAGAGATTGCTATCAACTTGGGTCCCCAGGTCCCTAATTACTTCTTCCATACTTAATGGATTACCACCTATGTGGTAATTTGTGGGCACTTTGTTTTTGCTAAAGGGGATGACTATACACTTTTTGGCGTTTAGCTTGAGGCCATGGCTCTGGCACCAGTTGTCTGTTTCTATGAGGCCCTTTTGTAGGATGCTTGTGTCGGCTGGAGAGTCGATTATGGCGCCCAGTTTGCAGTCATCTGCGAACTTGGTCAGCCACAGTCCTTCCGTGTTGGCCTGTACCTCTGAGAAATATATACCGAACAAGAGATGTCCTAGGACTGAGCCTTGTGGGACGCCACTTGTAACTGGTTTGGAGTCTGACATGGCTCCAGCAATTCTAACCATGTGGGTTCTGTCCTTGAGCCAGTTTGCAACCCATCTAGTGACATAGGGGTTTATATTTAAGCTGGTGAGCTTATCTATAATGCCCGAGTGGAGTATTGTATCAAAGGTTTTTGCAAGGTCCAGGTAGGCTGTGTGGACCACCTTCCCCTCGTCAATGGCCTTGGTGACTGTTTCAAAGAAATCGACCAGGTTTAAGAGGCAGGATCTGCCCTTAACAAGGCCGAACTGGGTAGGATCCAGTGTCTGTAGGTCCCCAATATCTTTATTTATGAGGTCCATGATGAGCCTTTCCATAGTTTTGCAGACCAAGCTAGTCAAGCTTATGGGGCAATAGTTTCCAGGATCCATTGAGGCACCACCTTTGTGGAGAGGGACCACTGTTGCTGTACGCCACTCTTTGGGTACATATCCTGTAGTAAGGCTGAGATTGAACAGTAGTTTTATGTTTGGGTTTAGTTCTTCTTGGAGTTCATGTAGGATGCAGCCCGGGACACTGTCTGGTCCCATTGATGCTGTGTTTTTTGCTTTGGAGAGTGTGGCTCTTACCTGAGCATCTGAGATGTCAGGGGGCAGCACTCTGCTGGGATAGATATTTGCCCTTTTGGTGGGGAAGGGGGGGAGAATTTGCGCTGAACCTGTCAGCTAGGATGTTGGCAATGTCTGTGGGTTTGGTGTATTTTTTGTCATTTTGGACTAATTTTGAGCATATCTAGGAATTCCCACCCAGGTTTCTAACATAACTAAAGAAAGCCTTGTGATTATCCTTAGTGTCCTGTGCAATTTTTCTCTTGAAGCTGGCCTTAGACGATTTTATGAGTATCCGTAGTTTTTTGCTAATACTGATCAGAGATGCCTTCCCTTTTTGGGATTTTGCTCTATCATGTAGTAGCTTCCTCCTTCTATTGTATAGTTTGTTTATGGCTGGGGTCCACCAGACAGGATGCCTAACTTTGGAGGATTGGGTCTTGGTTTTATTTGGGATTGCATGATCCATGCTTTCCTGAAGGTGTTCACAGAATGCGTTTATAAAGGATTCTGCGGTCTGGGCCGTATTTTCCACAGGCCCGGGGGCTTTGAAGGATTCCACCTCAGTTTTGAGGAGTGTGAAATTTGCTTTAGAGAAGTTTTTCACTGTGGTTTGCTGGGCAGGGTTGGGGTCGGGATGTGAATATCTAGTGAGATTAGTTTATGGTCTGATCTTACCAGTGAGGGATACACTTCTGGTCTGGAGCATAGAGTCCCCATGTTGGTGATGATCAGGTCCATTATGTTTTCCCCTCTTGTGGGAGTGGCAACAAGTTGTTCCATAGCATTTGAGTTTATAAATTCTAGGAACCTTTGGGCTAGGGTATTGGAGCTAGAGTAATGCTCCCAGTCTATGTTATGGTAGTTGAAGTCGCCCAATATAATGGTGTTTGGAGAGACCTTCATATCTGCTTACCAGACTCTTATTTATGTCCTCAGGCAAAGTGCTAAGGGCTTGTTCCCTCACCAAAAGGTCTGTCAGCCCTTCAAAAGTGGTGACTTCACATCCACTCATACACCTATGAAAATAGGTGCTTAGTTCAGCAATATATTCACACAAATTTTCATCCGCGTTGTGTCTATGTTCACAAAACTTTTTTTCTGTAAGCTTCAGGTGTTAACTTAAAACATTCTAACAAACAATTTTTGACCGTAGTATAATTTAAGCAACCAGTATCAGACAATTTAGAAATAGCAGTTACAGCTTTACCATGGAGTAAGGGGGTCAGGAACTGTATCCAGAGCCCTTGGTAAACATTACACTGGTTACATATCCTTTCAAACATATGATTAAAACTGTCAAATGTATCCCCCAGTGTAATTGTGGAAGAAATGTACTCATATTTGTTGCTTCTGGGTTCTGTTACTGCCTTCCCTATTACCTCCATGACCCTGGTGAAGAATCAGCATATTTTTCTCATGTTGCCTCTGCCACTCATTCTCCTCAACTTCCAGACGTCACAGTTTCTCATTTTCCTCAGCCTCCAGATGACTCATTCTCTCTGCTGCTTCTATTTCCAAATGTTTGGCCTCCAGTTCAAGTCTCTTTAACTCCAGATGGATTTTTAAGTCCTTTGTGGAAAGGTTGAACTGTCCATTTTCTGAGAGTTGTTCATTCCCAAGGCCAGTCTGATTGTCCCGGTTGCTATTCTGTGATGCAGCTGTGACTAAAGCTGCAATAATTTCTGCTTTAGTCAGGTTAGCATGCACCAGTCCTTTAACCTAGCACATCTTAGTCAATTGGCTCCTTGTCAGCTTGCCATACTCCTCTGCTGACATGCTTGCTTGCTCTCCCTGACTAACTAAGCTAAAAAATAAATAAATAAATAAAACAATGTGATATGAAACTCTGGATGTTCACTGTGTGGCTGCTTGAGAGTACAAACACCTTCTTTAGTGAGCACTGTTTACAGGCTACAGGAATTCAATATCCACACCACTGAATCCTAATATTTGTTTATCCCACCACTACAAGCCATTTAATATGTGATGTGGATATCCCACCAGTGCCCTCCAATTAATATGTAATGCACTTGCTCCAGCCCAGTAATCAAGTAGCCTCAATCCTCACCACTGGCAACAGTGGGGGTACATACACACAGGGAGGATGACAAGTACGCATACAGTAAAGTGCAATTTCTCTTAAGAGCATACAGAGACCACAGTCAGTATGGGTCTGGTTTCTCCCACTTACTCCAGATCCCCAGTAAGACTCCTCACTGGGACAGCTATAGGGTTGAGATCTCAGCTGAGTGGCCAAACCAAGACCTCCAGCATCCTCTCTGTCCAACCAGTGCTTTGTGTCTCTGCCCAAGTAGGTGATACACACACACACACACACACACACACACACACACACACACACACACACACACACACACGCAAACGCACACCTGGGAAAGGCTGGCGCATGTTTACTAGCTATGCCCCCTTCTGCCCAGCCTATAAGGTAGTTTCCACTGCCACCAGCCACTAGTTATCAGCTACGTTAAGGCCCTTAACAAAGGGTGTCCAATCTTACTGTGTAATGTTACTATTAATCCAAATGGTAGTTTGGTCAAGTGCCAGGCTATTAGGAGTGGCCTGTACAGTGTCTCCAAATAGATATGCAAGTATCCAAGAGCTTAAATATCTCTAAACAGACCAGCCACAATGGAAAGAATTAAATATATTTAATAATAAATAATAAAAGAACAAGACAAGACTAAATATGTATTCACAGTGACATCAGAGTTCAAAATCACAGGAAATATTTAAAACAACATTGCAGGACAGTCTCAAATAAATAAAGAAAACATATAAACTAATGTTTCTATGTTCCTAACTGAAACTAAGAGAAATTACTGTACCCTAGTTAACTTACTTACAGCAAGGCAAGTGCAGAGGTGGTATGTGGATATTGTTAGGTCAAAGACAAATACAAAATGCCCAAGTCTCTCTTTCTCAGGTAGTTCATAAATAAATACCAAATATTACTGTTGGGGTAGCTGGCAGGATGACAACTTTATGTCACCTGACTTTAGTTCCCAAGCTAAACCCCCATTGTCAGAAATTACTAGCATTTAGTATCTCCCTGTGAAAACACATAGCCTTCAGATGTTTGCAGCTAGGAGACATAAAACAATAAAACACTTACAATATAATGCAGTAGGCACCCTATTTCTAGACATTATGTCTCCTGTTGTATTGAAACTGAAAGAGAACATCTCTTTTATTACATGGTTATAAAACAATTTAATTTCAACTATTTTGCTGAAGTTTTGCCAGTTAACCCTCTGTGTTCTAGTTTCTGCTGTTAAAACATATACATTTACACAGGTACAATAGTTTTATACAATTCTGTTCTTTTCCAGTAGGGTACACTGTGGACACACATCCTTAAACTCAGTACTTAACACACATTTCCGTACCAGCAGCTTGATATACAGACTACATACAGTTCTAATATAGTGGTAACACAAGCAATTGCATCCTGATTATATTCACAAGTAACACATAACCATTTACAAAATTCCAGATAGCTGGGCTGGCAGTATTTCCTTTTGTGACAATACATTCCTTATCAGTTCCTACTGGATGAAAAGCCAGCATGCAATAAAAACCTTCACATCATGGCAACACAACTGCTGTGATTAAAAAAAAATGTTAAAGCGTATTGTTTTGATAATGTGCATACAAATGAACACTGCCCCAAAAAACTGAAAGCAACAAAATGTTCAAGTATTAAATTAGAGAAAACTTGCAATTTGCATGACAGATGAAACAATGGTGCCAAAAAGAAAATGTGAAAGTGCAGGGTACTGCTGTAGTCCAGTTGGTAAATCAGCTTTCACACTGCTATCACTTCTATAGATACTACTTATATGTGAGTACATGGGGTGAGCACTGTGATATCACACATTAGAGGGAGTGTTTCACACCCTTTTATCTCCCTGTATTATGCTTACATAATTCAGTATTGTTCTGGGACTTCAGAAGGAAGGCTTCTGTTAAAGATCAGGGTCAAGCCCCAAGCTGGTCAGATAAAGAGACTAAGATCCTCCTCTGTTTGCTGCAGGACTCATACCTTCAGATGTTGGAGTAGGTAACTGCCATGTCAGAGTGGAAAAAGAGAGACATTTTTCAGGAGTTGGGGGACCACTTGTCTTATCTGACAGGGATCCCATGCTCTAGGCACCAGTGCAGGCACTGGTATGGTGATCTGTAGAGGCAGAGGGGGGACCAGCTGCCGGGTGTATATCAGAGGTCCAAGAGAAAAGGCTGGAGGTCTATAGTAAATACTTTTGATTATTTGGTTATTCTAAGGGATACTGAATATGCAAATATATGCATATATATCTCTGTATATAGGCATTAATATTTTATGTATACTCACATGTATGTATCATACACACACAAATATACACACACACACACACACACACACACACACATATATATATATATATATATATATATATATATATATATATATATATATATATAAAATCAGATACTGAACACTCCAAAGAGTGAATCTAGAAAGATTGAAAAAACAAAAACAAAAGAACAATTTTTTTTGCAGGGGGGATACCTCCTCTGCACCTCCACATACCTTGCTAATTATATCTGCCAACTCCAAGTTTGCATAACAGTGGGGAAAGAGCAAATTCCCAGATCACAGTCTATCACAGTCTCACATGCAGAGCACCTGGCAAGCTGGAATACAAAGAAAAAAGAGCATTCATTCTTCTGAGCACTTGCTCTTACAGTCTGCAAACACATACGTATATGAATAATCATTGGTGAGTTGGATTGAAACACAAAGCATCAAACAAACTCATTAGTGATTACCACTGATCACAACTAAAATCAAAGAAAAAAGTAACCACAAACATAAACCGATAGAATACATTTGCAATTATATAAAGAAAAACAACTTTTATGAGGGGGGCTTCACCCCCACCCCCAAAAATTAAATATAATAGCTCCAGGGTTGCACCAACACAAATAGGAGGGAAAAGCCCAGTAATTGTGTAATGGTCGATATAATGAACTTCAACCATTACATAATTTGATAAACTGCACCACTAACGAAAAACACCAACATTTCAGCACACAATAAAATGTATGCAGCAGAAAACTCATATATATATATATATATATATATATATATATATATATATATATATATATATATATATATATATTTATATATATATATCCCTATAAGTTGATTGAGTTTTCAGAAACTCAAAATTCATATAGTCGAGACCATATAGTCAAAACCTTTGACTGGAGGTTGTGGTAAAGCAAGAATCAGGAAATGTACCCTTTTCTTCAATATAGTGTAATCTCAGAGTTGGCATATATAATTTGCAGAGAGTGTGGGGGTGCAGGGGTCTTGCCCTGCATAAATGTAAAACAAAGTAGATTTTTGTGTGTTTTTTTATTTTTTTTTTATTTTCGAGTTTTCGGAAGCTTGGCCGTATGGTCTTGTCTGTATGAATTTTATATATATATATATATATATATATATATATATATATATATATATATATATATATATGCATTATTTTGAAAAATAGATACATATATAAAACATTAAAAATGTAGAATACAAAAACATACAAATCCAAAAACAAATGCTTTACTGAATGCTTACAGAAAAAATGTTCATTTTCACTGCTTAGTCAAAGCCAGAAGTCTGCTATTAGGGTAAAGCTTATGTATAAATGACATAATGACATCTTCAGTAATATTACTTGGTGATTTCCAGAAAGGTTGCTGCATGTTACAAAATGTCTGACCTCACCTAGCCACAAAACCCAAGGTAGAGTGGAGGTGGGGGACAAAGCATCAAGTGTATGATCAGCATATACTACATTACTGTGATTAAATCATTGCATGCTGCAGCTTATACTTAATATTACTGTCATCTAATAATTGTCTGCCATACAACGTATGCAAATGTGTTATTCACAAAAAACACAGGTAAATATTGCAGTGCATACTGCCGATTACACTGCTCAGTTTTAACTTTCAGAAAAGTAACCTTCTTCCACTGTAAAATGTTATGGGCATATGTACACAAGTAACCTGTGCAGTATATGTTACCATGAGGTATTAGAATCCCTTTTGCCATGAAGATCACTAGAGCAATAGGTAACTCATTCCTCACCCCTCACTAGACACTGTGGTGCCTCTGATTGTATCAAGTAGGGAATGTTGTGCACATCCAGTAACACTTTTTTATTGACACAATTTAGTTAGGAAAAGGAATGAAAGATTGTTAGGCAATAACCACAAAAATCATTACTACTGTCAGTTTGTATTAGTTCTGCAAGGCCTAATCCATTGCATAGTTAAGTTAGGCTTTCATGATATCAGATCAACTATGATAAAGTTATGAAAAATAATATGATCAGAGGCATGGTGTAGTTAAACAACTTTGCATTAATTCATTTCTTACCTCTACAGGCTGACAAGGACCATAAATACAAGAGAGCAGAGGCTCAAAGGAGGTTAAGGCATCTGACAGAAGACATTTGTGAGTATTAATATTGTACTGCTACTGCATAAATTAAAGAGGTTCATGCATTTAATGTTCCATATAGAAAGAAATGGGTAGTACTCTGTTAGGTCATGGCAGCAGTCATACATAGATAAATGGTAATCAGAAAAAAATACAGTAGTAATTCAAGAGAAATGAGTGAGTTTTGTACCCAGTCAGTAGTAAAGAATGCAGTTAGTAAGTACACTTGGCAAAGTAAATCAGAAATAAATGTGATTTTATTACTTATGACTCATTCTTGTCTCCATTTTTCCCCTCGCTCTCTGACTGACTTTTTTGGGTGGGTGGGTATATATTTTTTTCTTTCTCACCATTTTATGTTTCATTTTCCACAGGTCCAGAGTTCTTAAGGGCAGCCCACCTGCATGCATCCCATGCTCATGACCTCTCTCTTCCCACCCAGAGTTGCCTTTAGAGGGTTGTCAACCCCCTGTGTGTGGCAGCATAGAAAGTCACCAACATAGTGAGCTTCGAGAACTGGTTGAGGCAGCAGTTGAATGGGTGATGGACAGACACCTTTAACTTATATAAGACCGCCTCCAGTAGGTGCAAGACTCGCTGACTCGGTCGGCTCTGACAACAGAGCATCGGAGTCCCAGGTCTATAGCACTACAACACCAGAGTCCCTGTCTGAAGGTCTGTCATAGAGAGGTGATAATTGAAGTCCTCCAGATTGGGGTGAGACCTGTGCTCCACACTTCCTCATCCTCCCACTTTTGTGTTTTTCTGTCATCTGCATGTCTTGATTCCCCCTCCAATGCTAGCCCAGTGTAGTGTTCCTGTCTATCTTGTCTGTATTTTATACTGCAACTATTCCTTAACTCTTTTCTATACCCTCTTTCCTTCTTCCTTCCTTAACTTCCATCTTACATAAAAAATTGGCCACAAAGAATACAATGCCCTTTCTCTCCAACCACCTCCAGCACAGCCTTCTTGATGTCTTCCTTTTGTTGTATCCCTTGTCTTCTTCCTCTCTCATTTCCAGCTTTACTATAATCCCTTTTACAATCTTATAAAAGACCAATCAGGGTAATTATATTCACTAAATAACACATTATAGCTTTTTTAAATTTACATCTATACTGCTGCACTGAGCACCATTTTCCTCAACTGATTCCCAGTGGCATATTCAGATTTCCAGAGATTCTAGCTTGGTTGTCAGCAATGAATATAGCAGAAAGAAATTGTGACTTTACACTCATGTGGATTCCATCAGAAATAACTGGACTAGCATTACTCCTTTTTATGATCTTGTCAGACAAGCAAAACTGTTGTGGGCATTCCGTGAAGCACTTCAATTTTCTGTAGTCAGCCCCGTTCAGTGACACACAGCACATTTACATAAAGATGTAGTGGTGCTGTTCACTGATAGCCCCTGTGCATTTGTACATTTCAGCACTATGAATACCACCATGAGTATCAGAGATAACTCCAGGTAGCTATCTTTTGATGTATTTTTTCCTTCTTTTCCTTCCTCTATCACAAGTGTCTTTGAGACCATGTAATGATTTATACAATACAACTGTTCATTCCATTAAATAATTTTTAGTTGGAACATTAAACTAAAAATGGGCCTGAGTGTTAGACTATGTCATATAAAACATGTTTGGTGTAACCAAATATAATTAAAGCTTGACAGATATTTGTGTTGAATAGCACAAGGAACCTAGTGTTAAGCCATCATTGCCAAATAATTTGTCCTGAAACCCTTTCAGAGAAGAGAACCTGTGATAATATGCTTCATTGAACATTGTCTCAAACAATCGACTTTGCAATTTGTTAATTGACAGATGATCTGTTTTGGTTGATGCAGGTAATCACAGTGCATGAAGATGTGTTCATTGTCAGAGACAGTGAAGTGCTGAGTCCACATGAAGGTTCCTGTTAGTATAGAACATGAGGCAGGATACTGCTATACCAGTTATCACTAAGCATAAGGAGAAAACTGGCATCAGATAAGGAAGTAACCATTTCATGGATGGAACTTGCTGCCTTCTTTGCTCTTGGAATATGGGACAAAACTCATTTTAGGATAGTTGATGTACTTTTTTATGTGCCTCTGCTTACATGTTGTTTCCCAACATCAAAACTAGAAATAATATGTGGCTATTCTTGGTTTTTCAGATCATGACAGGCAAGAAACTGATATAGGTTGAACCTTCCACGTGTAGTGGCCAAAGCAAGGAGTAAATGTACATCTATTTCACCTGTAGCATGCTGCAATATACTGTTCAAGGGTTACTGACATTTTTAATGCATTTTCTGTGGTAAAATTGTTGCATGCAAGAATACCTGATAAAGGACTACAAAAGATACTCTCCAGATTCTTATATGACAAAAGGGAAATGATCTAAAAAATTCACAGGTGTGAATGTTTTTCTATAGCTATAATTAAGGCTATGCCAGTGAACCACCTCCTGCTCATTCAAAACTCTCTTAGTCATCTAACTGACCGCACAAACTGTCAACTGAGCATATATTTGATCTGGTATACATGTATTTATTTAAGCTTGTTTGTCAGCCTATGGCGCTATTCTCGCTGGATCAATTTCATGCCCATCCCGGTAGTACAAAGATACCAGATGACATAATAGAACAGTGCACTTCCAATAGATATAGGATACAATGGGCAAGTAGAAAACATTAGTATAAATACAGTGAAAAAATATGAAGATGGATAGTTGGTAATTAAACAAGAGTGGCTAACATGACAATGTGAGAAAAATGTATTTACAATATATCAAAGATCTTGAAGGCTACATATGGGACAAAGTGCCATTCGTGAAGGTAATATCAAGAATGACAGTCTAAGTATGAGAAATGTAGGTAATGTGGCCAGCATTGAAGCATTTTTGCTTGATTTGACTGACATGAGAAACTTTCACTTGCAGCTTGAAGTGAAAGTGGTTAGTAAGGTCTTTTAAGTAGTTAGGTAGAGATTGCCAAAGTTTGGAAGCCAAGAGGCAGAAGCAGTGGTCAGTACATAGTAGCTTTGTCCTAGGTGTTTATAATATAGGTCCAGACTAAGAATGGGATCCAAAGGCACTGCTTAGTTCATTGGTGCCTAATTTTGCAGCAAGTGGTCTGTATGTGTCAAGGTGTAGGAGTTTGAAAAGAAGAGACCTCAGTAAGAGGTCAGCACTTTGTTTAACTGGAAGATACTTAGCTTTCGAAATGGTGATACAGTGGTGCTTTGACTTAGGGGACTGGTGTAATAAACAAAACAAATTTGTCCAAGAGTGGTTAGAGGGATGCTATGTTTTTTCTAGAAACTACTGTGGTTAAAGAAAATCCATAATCCAATGGGTGAAGAGGATTCCTTTCCCTATGGCAGCTGGTGCAGGTGAGAGAGGTAAAGAGAGATCTTCCTGGACCAGAAAAGGAGCTGGTTAATTTTGCCTCTGTTATTTTCTGTATAAACTTGACAACTCAGAGTCTGGTTAACCCAGATTTCTAGGTATTTGAAGGTGGTGGTTGTTTCAGTTGCATTGCTGTTTTGGTCTTTTATGAAGAAGGCATTAGGGCTTTCACTACTCTTTTGAGGGGTCTAAAATTCATGTTTTTGGTTTTGTTAGAGTTTAGTTGCATCCTGTTGTTGTTAGGCCAAGAAGGGAGAGTGAGAAGTCAAACTGCAGTTGTCACTGAATGTCTGTACAGGAAGAGCTGGACCTATGTATTACCATATCATTGGCACACAAAATTAAGATTAGGTAAGGGAAGTTATTAGGAAGTTTACTGATGAAGATGGAGAGAAGAAGTTGGGCAAGGCTGGAACCCTGGGTTTACCCGTATGATGATGGGTGCCTCAGCTGATATGGAAGCCCAAGTCTTCACTCTGAATGATCTACTGCTGAGGAAGTTTTGGAACTATGGTGATGCTCTGGGGCTAACTCCAGTTTTTACCATATGGTTTAGGAGAATGGAGTGGTCAACCAGGTTAAAGGCATTCTATAAAAGGGGTTAAGTAAGGTTTTCCCTTATCCATGTTAAGTAGGATGCCATGCATCAGTGTCCTGAGAGCTGTCATGGTGGTTTTACCTGACCAGAAGCCATGTTGTTTAAAGGAGAGGAAGTAGTATTGCTGTAAGTATGAAAAGAGCTGGATATAAATTATCTTCTCAAGTATTTTAAGTATCTTAAGTGGTGCTTGTTTCAGCTGACACTTAGGAAACTATTAGTAGAATGTAGATGGGATAAAAGTGTAAGGCTTTTGAAGGTTTGGGTTATTTTGATAGTGGTTTTACAATAGCAGCCTTCCATAAATTTGGGATTGAGTTTGTGATGATTCAGAGGTTGTGGATGTAGCAGAGGGTAATAGGAACATCTAGTGGGATTTGATGAAAAAGTGATTCAATGTCTTTTGTTTTGATTTGTTTATAATAGAAGGTGGAAGGAAAAGTGGTGATGTGGATGGTTAAGGGATGGATAATGCAGGGCTGGAAGCAAGAGATGGGAGGTTGCTAAATTCATGTAGGAAATCAGAGTGGGTGAGGTGCCCTTGTGTTCACTGTATGGTATATTGGGGTTGGTAGTGCTGTTTCTTTATTTCAAATGAGGAGGTTCATTTCTTGTCAGAAGTGTTTTGGTGAATACAGAAGGGAAAGTTGTCTGGTGTTGAGGGGATTGACCTTGTGTCTTCTGAAAAATTGTCTAGCGAGATTATGGTGACAGATTAAATAGTTTCTGTTGTCTTTAATGGAGTTCCTTTTCCAGTTTTCTAGGTTCCTAGGTTCATACTAGGCTATCTGCCCAAGGGCATTTATAAGCCTAGCCCATAGTTATGTGGCTTTCGCCACCCCTTTAGTTTGAATAAAAACTATGCATATCATTTTTCTGTGCCTCTGTCAAGCAGTGACACTGAAGTAATCATCTCCCATCCATTGGTCAAGATTCCTCTTGAACAAGGGGATTTTGTTCCACAGCATAGGAGTCTCTGGGTGATGAATCTGTCCCTCCAGCACGTTCTATTTATAACCGTGTCAAGGTTTAAGTCTCGTGGTTCTGAGGGATCTAGATTTTTGAGGTGAAGCATATTCATCAAATATGGGTTTGACATGGCCTTATATGTCAGGCACAGGTCACCTCTGAGCAAGCGGTATGAGACTGAATAAAGCTGGAGTTCTTTCAGTCGGGCAGCATAAGAAATATTTTTGAGACCCTTTATCCTTTTGTTGAGGAACTTTTGGGGCCTTTCAAGCTGCATCAGGTGTCTGGTCAGATACATTCGAACGGGCATTGTACTCAATCATAGGTCTAATGAGTGATGGATCTAGATGTGAATCCTTCATGTCAGGTGGGCGATATAGAAGGTTTTCCTAACTACTTTAGCAACATGAGTGTCAGACTACTGTCAACTTGGGTCCCCAGATCCCTGATGACTTTTCTGTGCTCAGTGGATTGTCACCTATATGGTAGCTAGGGGTAACCTTGTTTTTATGACTATGCATTTTAACTTCAGGCCATGGCTCTGGCACCAGTTATCCGTTTCTGTGAGGCCCTTCTGGAGGATATCTGTGTCAGATGTGGTCATCTGCAAACTTTGTCAGCCATAACCCTCCTGTGTTTGCTTGTACTTCAGAAAAGTAGATGCCGAACAAGAGTGGACCCAGGACTGAGCCCTGTGGGACACCACTTGTGACAGGCTTTGAGTCTGACATGGCTCCAGCAACTCTGACCCTGTGGGTTCTGTCAGCCAGTTTGCAACCCATCTTGTGATGTATGGGTTTACATTCAAGCTGATGAGTTTTTCGATGATACCTGAGTGGGGTATTGTGTCAAGGCCTTTGCCAGGTCGAGGTAGGCTGTATGGACTGCCTTTCCTCATCAATGGCCTTGGTGACTGTCTCAAAAAGTCAACCAAGTTTAAGAGGCAGGATCTGCCTTTGACAAAGCCAAACTGGGTTGGATCCAAAGTCTGCAAGTTCCCTATGTCTTTATTTATGAGTTCCATTATGATCCTCTCCATGGCTTTGCAGATAAGGCTTGTCAAGCTAATGGGAGGGTCTGTGGAGGCACCGCCCTTATGAAGTGGGACCACACGTCGCGCACTCCCTGCGGGCACGATCCTGAGGTGAGGCTAAGATTAAACAGCTGTCCTAACTGTGGGTTTAATTCACACCATCCGGTCCCATGGATGCTGTGTTTTTGCCTTAGTGAGGGCAGTTCTCACCTGGGCATTGGAGATGTTTGGGTGGTACAATCCTCTGGAATAGATATCTCTTTCTTTGGGTGGGGGGGGGGGGAGAAGTTTGCACTGAACCTGTCAGCCAGTATGTTAGCAATGTGTGTAGGTTCAGTAATTTTCACATCATTTTGAACTAATTCTGAGCATATCTGGGAGTTTCCTCCTAGGTTTCTAACATAGCTAAAGAAGGCCTTATGATTGTCTTTAGAGTCCTTGGCGATTTTTCTCTCAAAATTTGCCTTTGATGATTTTATGAGAGCTCTTAGTTTTTACTTATAATGATCAAAGGTGTCTTACCTTTCAAGGATTTTGCTCTATCTTGTAGTAGCTTCCTCCTTTTGTTGTAGAGCTTGTTTATGGCTGGGGTCCACCAGACTGCAGAGAGTCTTAGTTTTGTTTGGGATTGCCTGATCCATGCAGTCCTGTAGGTGCTGGTAGAAGGCATTTGTAAGTGATTCAGCAGTTTGAGTAATGTTTACCACTGGCTCAGGGGCCTTAAAGGAGACCACACTAGTTTTAGAAGTGTGAAATCGGCTTTTGAGAAGTTTTTCACTGTGGTCTTTTTGTTTCAGGTGGGGCGGGATGAGGACCTCCAGCGAGATTAGTTTATGATCTGATCTCACCAGTGAGGGTTCTCCGTGTTGAACATTTTGATCCCATGTTCGTGATGATGAGATCAAGTATGTTTTCACCTCTTGTGGGGATGGTGACTAGTTGTTCCATGGCATTTGAGTTTATGAACTCCAGGAATCTTTGGGTTAGAGTGTTCGGGCTTGAGTAGTGTTCCCAGTCTATATTAGGGTAGTTGAAGTCACCTAGTATGATGGTGTTTGGAGATACATTTATCCCTCCAATGTTTCCAGGAAGGCCATGTGAGGTTCCTGAGTTTGAGAGGGTGGCCTGTAACATGCTACAAATTGCAGAGCAGTCTTGCCTATGGTTAATTGCACCTGGATGGTCTCCGATGCATCATGATGAATATGGACACCTATGAGGTGAAACCTGTTAGTGCTGGGGTGCTCTCAGGAGCCTTGAACCAGGTTTCTGTCACAGCACAGACATCGATGTTCTCCATATTGAGAAGGGCGAGTCGTGCATCTTGAGATTGAGACTTCTGGCATTGAGCAGCATTACCCTTAGTTTTTTCCTTTTGGTGTTCTAGGGTGGTAGGTTTAGAATTTGAGCCGAGCCTTTGCCAATATCCGGAAGCCCAGGGTGACAGGTGCAAGCCCCCCGCGAAGCACAGCTGGCTTGTCCAGCATGTCATCCCAGGCAGACAGACATTGGATCCCCTTTGAATGACACCAGAATTTAAGCCAATTATTAAAGCTGATCATCTTATCACTGTATTGTGGCATCATTCTAGGTGAAGGTAGGATACTGCTCAAGGTCAGGGTCATACCTGCCTGGGCTACATAATCAGAGACATGTAGTCCAGAGAGGAGGCCTCAGGTTGTTGACACCCAGCGTGGACAATGACTACTGTGACCTTCTCCCTTCCAGTCTGGTGGCCCGGGACGTCAGTGTGTCTGACTATGGAATCACCAATGACAAGTGTGTCTGGCATTTTGTTTGGCCTTAAGGGCTGTGACTGTTTGACACTCTGACTGTGTGGTCTATGTGTTGCATGTGAGTTGTTTGGGTGTCTGCTTTGGTGGCCTCTGCTGTTTTGGTAAATTTTTGATCAGAGCCTCAGTATGTCTTTGTGTGAGTATGTGTATGATTTGAAGTTGTGATGGTACCATGTGTGACTGGGTATGTATTGTGTGTGGTTACCTTCTCCTCCTGTCTGGTCTAGTCCTATGTTGAGAGAGCTCAGCCATGTATTTGTGTTTTGTGGGAGAAGGAGAGGATTGTACATGAGGCAATTGTAACATTGCCTCAATATTCCCAGGTTCACCAGTTGAGCTGGAGAGGACACTAGCAACTGATCCCTCGACATACTAGAAGTAGCAGATAAAGAACTTCTTTGCCATGTTTCATCATGAAAGGCAGTAAGTAATATTAAGCATCCCAAATAACAACATCAAGTCTTGTAGTATAATAATTTTGAGATGTCTATGTTTGTGTTGAAAAGGCAATGGATGTATGTGTTTTGTAGATGCAATTAACACGCAAGTTACTAAGCATGCCTTTCCTTGTTGACCTGCAGATGTTCTACTGTATTTTCCATTGCTTTATTACAACTGGCCATAAACTGTGGGGACCCTGTCTGCTTAAGGCTAGATGTCATTCTCAAACTCAAAACACTTTCATGAAGAATTATTTTAAAATTCAGTTTTCAAGGAGGTGTTTGCCTGCTGCACTCCTCAAAATGAAATATACTATCTCTGAGGTTGCATCACCTCAGAGAAAATGAGAATACTCAATTTCATAGCAAAGTGAAGTAGTCTTGTCATTTCCAAGGCAGTGGGATCTTGGAGTTAGTATACTTAGTGTTTGAATATGGAGATGAAACTTCCCTGCAGCAAGGCTTTCACAATTTGTTTAAAAAATATAATATGCATATGTCAGTTTTGACATATTGTCAACTGTGCTGGTACAGAAGTTCATGAATGCTACTGAAATACTTGAATGTTCACTTATTTGACTAGTTGACTAAAATTACAGTTGACAGATTGTAAGTAACAAATTGTGAATCACTTGTGGAGGCTGAGTTACCAACATGTGCTTTTATATCTGTATCCACAGCCACACCTATACATTTGCTTTTTGCCACTGGCACAGTCCCTGTAGCAGGATCTCTGCTAAAGGTTTTTGCAAAAAGCTTCAGAAATATGATTAATTCTGATAAATCTCATTCTATTTAAGAGATATGAATGCAGAAGACTTGTAAAATTGCATATACGGTCACAGCATGGATGATATAATATCTGATTGCTGAATTCAAAAATCAAACATTTAAATAGATATGTCAAGAAGAAATGCTCATATTTCTTTATTTGTATTTGTTAACTGAGGCAGTGCATAGCTCTACGTAACCCTTCTTCAGACTCAGTCTAGGAGTGCTGCCTGGTCATGTGACTTGCACAGAGTCACACAGTAGGCAACTTCACTTGAGAGAATCAAACCCTTGACTAGAGGACACAACATGTTAATAGCTCATAGTTATAATCTGCATTAACTGTACTGCTGTTTGCTGTGAAATGTAACAATTTTTGCCCCTTATACATTAATTATTAAAACCCATGGGCTCGGGGAGCAATTAACAATTTAAAAAAATCACTGCAGGTATGTAATTGTCATGGTACTTGTTAGAAAGACACTGCTAGTTACACAGCCATTTTATTGCATATGCTGTATTCACAGCATGGATGAACGGCAGGTATCTGGTAAAATTGCTATGCATTTTTTAATCAAAAGGTTATAAGATCAGTTTTAAGTAAGCTTGGAACAGAACCAACAGAGGTACTGGTGGGATGTAATGTAAAATACACAAATATACAAGTCCTACAGATTTGTATTTGTTAAATGGATATTTTTAAATATTTCCATTTTAGTTTCAGCATATAGAATAATAGCCAGTACAACCATATTTACCACTGGAAATTATACTTTGAATATATGTACAAATAATGACTTCAATAGTGATATTTAAAAGGCCATAATTATTTATATATACTCTGACAAATATCATTTCTGGTTATTGTTATATTAGTTATTAATCTTTAATAAAAAAAACAGGCAACACTTCCAACTGGCCCCAGGGAGTTCTGTTTTGTTATGAAATCCCAGCCAAAGTCAAAGAAAACCATACTGTTGAAAAAATACTTATAAAATAATAAACATTTATTAAAAGTCAAACGCTTTCATCCCTTTCACTTCTAGGGACTTCTTCAGAACAATTAAAACTTCCACCAAGAAATTATATGGACTTAATAAGATTAAAGACATTCAGTACTTAATCAATTAAGAAGACTTGATCTAAAAACCTAATTACATTATGTTCTGCTAGCCCAATAACATTTAAAAAGGTACAAACCTATTATACCTAATATAATGGGATGCATGGGATTTAGAGGCTTGAATGAAAATAATATAAGTAGATAAAGTACAAAATTACATATTTAGAGCAAATATAATAAAACAAAGATGAGATGTAAACACCCAGTTTAATTTAAACAGCCTACATAAAATTCCTATAATGAAACTATAATTCTTGTGCTTTCTTTTTCAATAGGGGTAAAACAGATAAATTATCATTGATCCCTGGGAAATTAGGAGCACTGAGTTTTAGATATTAATCTTTATGATACAGGGAATGTTTTTTATTTTATATATATTTTTTAGTTTGGGGATTAAGAAGTCAAAGTAAATCATCTTTTATGATTTCAAAAAGACTGGTTTTGAGAATTTTGTTTCAATTTTACATTTTAGTTTGAAGTAGACAGTTTACACAGTGCTTTTTTCAGCTGACACTTCTTGTTCTTCATAAACTAATGCAAGTTCAGTTAGTTCAGAGTGTTGTTATGTTGTCTTGCCTGCTTAAATAATTCAGCATAACAAGGTGTGTTACACAGCAAGGCATCCCGACCCAATAATACAGCATAACAAGCCATGTGACACAGGCAGGGCATTCTCCCTGCATACGTAATTCAGAATAATGAGATATGTGACATGGGCAGGGCATTCTCTCTGCATAAGTAATAAAGAATAGCAAGCTGTGTGACATAGACAGGGCATTCTCCCTGCATATGTAATACAGAATAATGAGCTGTGTGACATGGGCAGGGCATTCTCCCTGCATAAGTAATACAGAATAATGAGGTATGTGACATGGAAATGGTATTCTCCCTGCATAAATAATACAGTGTAACAAACTGTGTGCGACATGGGCTATGCATTCTCACTGCATAAGTAATGCAGAATAACAAGCTGTGTGACATGGATAGGGCATTCTCCCTGCAAAAGTAAGACAGTGTAACAAGCTGTGCAACATGGACAGGGCATTCTCCCTGCATAGGTAATATAGAATAACAAGCTGTGTGACATGGGCAGGGCATTCTCCCTGCATAAGTAATGCAGAATAACAAACTGTGTGACACAGACAGGGCAGTCTCCCTGCATAAGTAATATAGAATAACAAGCTTTGTGACATGGGCAGGGTATTCTCCTTGCATAAGTAATGCAAAATAATATGGAGTGTGACATGGGAAGGACATTCACCCTGCATAAGTAATATAGTGTAACAAGCTGTGTGACATGGGCAGGGCATTCTCCCTGCATATGTAATACAGAATAATGAGCTGTGTGACATGGGCAGGGCATTCTCTCTGTATAAGTAATACATAAAAATGAGCTGTGTGACATGGGCAGGGCATTCTCCCTGCATAAGTAATACAGAGTAATGAGCTGTGTGACATGGAAAGGGCATTCTCCCTGCATAAGTAATACAGTATAACAGTCTGTGCGACATGGACAGGGCATTCTCCCTACATAAGTAATGCAGAATAACAAGCTATGTGACATGGACAGGGCATTCTCCTTGCAAAAGTAAGACAGTGTAACAAGCTGTGTGACATGGACAGGGCATTCTCCCTGCATAAGTAATATAGAATAACAAGCTGTGTGACATGGGCAGGGTATTGCAGAATAACAAGCTGTGTGACATAGACAGGGCAGTCTCCCTGCATAAATAATGCAGAATAATAAGCTGTGTGACATGGGCAGGGCATTCACCCTGCATAATTAATACAGAGTTGGTATAGGGTTTTTATAGTTGGTGGCTTTGCAGTTGCCCGCCCCTAGTGTAAATTTGATCTGGGACCCTCCTCCCAGTCTAGTGTCATTACCTCATTCTACCCAGTACAGGGAGAACATTTGAGAAGGCCAATCAGCTTAGTTTCTGCTACTCCTTTCTCTCTTTCCTTTCTCTCTTTCCACTAAAAAAAAAAAAAAAAAAAAATTATCTGTTTTCACTGTATTTGTGTTTCTTCCTACTTTATTTTGCTTTTGCATCATCTTAAAAGTACTCAATTGTATTTATTACTGCTTGGTGTAACTAATTCTAAGCCTTTTAGTTTAAGCACTTGGGCTTCAGACCAGTTGTTATACATTAAGAAGGTTTGTGGTCTGCACTGTGGTGGCAGAACAGGTAGCTTGTATCCTTCTAACTTGGGAACTGCTGATTGAGGGCACAGTGTCTGTTATTCTAAAAGTGTATTAATTCTGGTTTAAGCACTTGGGCTTCAGGCCAGTTATTTTACATTAAGAGGGTTCATGGTCTGCACTCTTGTGGGAGGAGAGGCTGGACTCTGCCCTTCTGAGCTGGGAATTTCTGGTTAAAGGCTTACAGTGCCTGCATATTTGAACTGCTTCTTACTGAAATTGGTACACCTTGTTTGCTGTAGCATAGACTAGATCCAGGCCTGCTGAATCTAGCTTTGTTTGTATGCTTGTTGTTTGTTTGCTTGTTATTTCCCTGAAACGCTAATTCCACCTAAAACGTGGCTTTTCAGCGCGTCTGTGGATCCCTAGTGATATCTCCATTGCTTACTGTACTTATTTCCTTGTTTCACTTGAAAGAAAGTTACTGTTTGTTGTTTTTGCATTTAAGTTACCTGTAACACATTGCATTTAAGTTACCTGGCACTTGCTCACTAAAGCAATTATATAAGTCAGCACTAAAAAATTAAAAGCACTACACCCTCACAAACTCCCCTTGAGTACCTTGTTCCCCATTGGCCCTTTTTTTCAATTATAAAGGAATTCCCAGTACTATTCTAGCATGTCCAAAGGTCAGTTGTCAATCTCCTCTCCGGTCCAGCTGGTGAATCTGGGAATCTTGAGGCAATGTTACAACTGCCTCATGTACACAGACAACCCTCTCCTCCTCCCAACAAATTCCAACACATGTGAGAGATGCAACCATATAGCCAAACTGGAGGCTAAGCTCTCTCAACTCAGTACTGGCGTAAACAGTCAGGAGGAGAAGGAAACCACACTCACTACAATTCCAGTCTCACATAGACCTACCATGGCAGCAAACCAAACACATAAACACACAAAAACATACTTGGAGGCTCTAAATAAAAATCTGCCTAAGCAGCAGAGACCTCCAAAGCAGACACCCAAGCAACCGCTACCCCAAAACAAAACACGTGCAACACACAGCTCACAAAGCCAGTGTGCTGAACAGTTACAGCCCTTAAGGCTAAACAACACACCTGATACACTTGTAATAGGTGACTCTATCGTCAGGCACACTGATGTCCTGCTCACCAGGCTGAACAAGGAGAAGGTCACTGTGAGCTGCCTGTCGGCGCTAGGATCCGCCACATAACACAAGCACTCAGGTCACTCCAAGGCAAGTACAAATATGACTCAGTCATTGTCCATGCTGATGTGAATGACCTGAGACGTACCTCCCTGGACTACATGAAAAGAGACATAGAGGAGCTCTCTGAGCATGTAGCCCAGGCCGGTATGACCCTGACCTTGAGTAGCATCTTACCCTCACCAAGATTAATGCCACAATATGAAGACAAGATGATCAATTTCAACAATTGGCTTAAGTATTGGTGTCATTCAAAGGGGATCAATGCCTGTCAGCCTGGGATGACATGCTCGACAAGCCACGATGCTTCGCTAAGGACGGCTTGCACCTGTCACCCTGGGCTTTGGATATTGGCAAAGGCTCTTGCTACCCCATAGTGCCTTTTTAGGCAAGGCTCAAAAGACAAACCCACCTCCATAGGTATCACAAGGGATAAGAAACTAAGAGTAATGCTACTCAACGCCAGAAGTCTAAACCTCAAGATGCACACACTCGAAACTCTCCTTAGCATGGAGAACATCGATATCTGTGCAGTATCAGAAACCAGGTTCAAGGCTCCCGAGAGCACCCCAGCACTACCAGGTTATACCTCATACCATGCTTTTCGGCCCCAAAACTTGGACCGAACCACAAAAGGAGGAGGAGTATCAATATTTGTCAAAGATACCCACACCTCTAGGTTGGTGGCACAGCACGAAGCATCAGAGACTATCCATGTGCAACTAACAGTGGGTAAAACTGCCTTCCAGTTTATAGCCTGCTACATACCACCCTCCCAAACCCAGGAACCCCACTCAGCCTTCCTGAGAACACTGGAAAATATGAAGGTCTCTCCAAACACCATTATATTGGGCGACTTCAACTACCCAAACATAGACTGGGAGCATTACTCTAGCTCCAACACCCTAGCCCAAAGGTTCCTAGAATTCATAAACTCAAATGCTATGGAACAAATTGTTACCACTCCCACAAGAGGGGAAAACATACTGGACCTGATCATCACCAACATGGGGCCTCTATGCTCCAGCTCAGAAGTGTATCCCTCACTGGTAAGATCAGACCATAAACTAATCTCACTGGATATTCACATCCCGACCCCACCCCCTGCCCAGAAAACCACAGTGAAAAACTTCTCTAAAGCAAATTTCACACTCCTCAAAACCGAGGTGGAATCCTTCAAAGCCCCCGGGCCTGTGGAAAATACGGCCCAGACTGCAGAATTCTTTATAAACGCATTCTATGAACACCTTCAGGAATGCATGGATCATGCAATCCCAAATAAAACCAAGACCCAATCCTCCAAAGGCAGACATCCTGTCTGGTGGACCCCAGCCATAAACAAACTATACAATAGAAGGAGGAAGCTACTACATGATAGAGCAAAATCCCAAAAAGGGAAGGCATCTCTGATCAGTATTAGCAAAAAACTATGGGCACTCATAAAATCGTCTAAGGCCAGCTTCGAGAGAAAAATTGCACAGGACACTAAGGATAATCACAAGGCTTTCTTTAGTTATATTAGGAACCTGGGTGGGAATTCCCAGATATGCTCAGTATGAGTCCAAAATGACAAAAATACACCGAACCCACAGACATTGCCAACATCCTAGCTGACAGGTTCAGCGCAAACCCCCCCCCCCCCACCAAAAGGGCAAATATCTATCCCAGCAGAGTGCTGCCCCCCTGACATCTCAGATGCTCAGGTAAGAGCTGCCCTCTCCAAAGCAAAAAACACAGCATCAATGGGACCAGACGGTGTCCTGGGCTGCGTCCTACATGAACTCCAAGAAGAACTAAACCCAAACATAAAACTACTGTTCAATCTCAGCCTTACTACAGGATATGTACCCAAAGATTGGCGTACAGCAACAGTGGTCCCTCTCCACAAAGGTGGTGCCTCAACAGATCCTGGAAACTATCGCCCTATAAGTCTGACTAGCTTGGTCTGCAAAGCTATGGAAAGGATCATCATGGACCTGATAAATAAAGATATTGGGGACCTACAGACACTAGATCCTACCCAGTTCGGCTTTGTTAAGGGCAGATCCTGCCTCTTAAACCTGGTTGATTTCTTTGAAACAGTCACCAAGGCCATTGACGAAGGGAAGGTGGTCCACACAGCCTACCTGGACCTCGCAAAAGCCTTCGATACAATACCCCACTCGGGCATTATAGATAAGGTCACCAGCTTAAATATAAACCCGTATGTCACTAGATGGGTTGCAAACTGGCTCAAGGACAGAACCCACATGGTTAGAATTGCTGGAGCCATGTCAGACTCCAAACCAGTTACAAGTGGCGTCCCACAAGGCTCAGTCCTGGGACCTCTCTTGTTCGGTATATATTTCTTGGAGGTACAGGCCAACACGGAAGGACTGTGGCTGACCAAGTTCGCAGATGACTGCAAACTGGGCGCCATAATCGACTCTCCAGCCGACACAAGCATCCTCCAAAAGGGCCTCATAGAAACAGACAACTGATGCCAGAGCCATGGCCTCAAGCTAAACGCCAAAAAGTGTATAGTCATCCCCTTTAGCAAAAACAAAGTGCCCACAAATTACCACATAGGTGGTAATCCATTAAGTACAGAAGAAGTAATTAGGGACCTGGGGACCCAAGTTGATAGCAGTCTCTCATTTGACAACCACGTGGCCAAAGTGGTTAGAAAAACATTTTATATAGCCCACCTAATCATGAAGGGATTCACACCTGGATCAGGGGAGGTCATCGTGCCTCTTTACTCATCTCTCATCAGGCCCATAATTGAGTACAATACCCCTTTTGGGATGTACCTTACCAGACACCTGCAGCAACTGGAAAGACCCCAAAAGTACATCACCAAGAGGATCAAAGGGCTCAAACAGATGCCATATGCTGCCCGGTTAAAGAAACTCCAGCTCTACTCAGTGGCATACTGCCTGCTCAGAGGCGATCTGTGCCTGATGTATAAAGCCATGTCCAACCCGGAATTAATAGACATGCTGCACCTCAGAAAATCCAAATCCCATCGAGCTACACGCTCGAGAGACTTGAACCTCAGCACTGAAATAAATAGGACATGCTGGAGGGACAGATTCATAACCCAGAGGCTCCCTTCACTCTGGAATAAAATCCCAGTCCAGGTTAGGCAGAGTCCCTCATTGACTCTCTTCAAGAGGAATCTTGATGAGTGGATGGGAGATAGTAGGTTTACCCCGGGTATCACTTCTGTGTCACTGTTAGACAGAGGCACAGTATACTAACCTCGAAAAAGTGCATAGCAAAATTAATTTAAAATGTGTGGCGAAAGCCAAACACACTCTGGCTAGGCTTATAAATGCCCTAGGGCAGATAGCCTAGTATGAATCTATGAACCTATGAACAAGCTGTGTGACATGGACAGGACATTTTCTGTGCATAAGTAATACAGAATAACAAGCAGTGTGACACGGAC
>NC_056735.1:373525373-373530373 GCF_019279795.1 Protopterus annectens
AGAATGCTGTTTTCTGGAACAAAATGATATTGCTATAACATAACTAACAGATATGTCTAGTACACTAAATTACAGATTTGGAGCAAATATCAGGCTCTAAAGAAAAACTCTATCCATTTTTTTACCTGCTACCTGATCCTACATAAAATTCCACCTGAAATAATCACCTCAGTCCTCATTAAGATCAAAAACATCAGTTCCAAGAGACAGAAAGAGATGCTAGCATGTCTAATTTTATGCAATAAAAAGTCTTGTATATCACCTAATTCACATTCTTTATGAAGTATTAAAAACTTGTTATGCCACTGGTATCCTGTAGCAGGTGATTGTAGTGCCAATGAATATGGAAGCCTTTTCATAAAATTCATAACTGCAAGTCAATCAGTCTCACAAGCATATTATGCAAGGTAATAGAGACATCTGTATGGAACTATATCAGGCAGATGTGCAACCGCTTTCTGCATGAGCTAATCCAGTATGTTTTTTTCAGACTTCAGTTTTGTATGTTAAAACTGATCATTTGTTTTGAGAGCATGACTGCTGTTTTAGATGAAGGTGTGTCTGCCAGTGCAGCTTATCTTAATCTGCCTGTGAAAACTGACGCTATACCGCATGATGGAATCACACATAAACTTGAGGTTTTAAATGCAAAGGAAGCCATTATAGCTTAAGTTTACTAATGGCTACATGATCATACACAACTGAATGACATCTGTTTCTATACCTTGTCATCAATGGAGTCCCTCAAGGTGTCTCTCCTAGGACCACTCCTTTTTGATATCTTTTTTCTTAGACACCAGAACTGGCTGCATTGTCTGGATCACCAAATATGCAGATGACTGCATATGGGGGTGCACTGTCCTTTACACTGCTGACATCACCTCCCTTCAAATGGCACTTGGCATTACACTTGAATGGTGAAGTAGAAATGATCTTCCTTTCAATGTAAAAAAAAAACAGTGTATGCTGTAATTTGGTAAAACTTTCCTGCCAGCATTATATGCTGTGAGAACAACTAAAAGTTGGCAAAATAGTAAAGACCTTGGAGTCTTTGTAGATGATCTTTCATTTGATACTCACATAGGTGTTACCACCTGCAAAGTATATGCAGTCAGCCACCTGATCCACTGTGGGGTTGAAAGCTATGCCAGATGAGAACTGTCACCCTGTATGCATCTCTTTTCAGGCAAATTACAGAATATTGCATTGTGTTTTCCAACCTACTTATATGACATCTGTTGCTACTGGAAAAGGTAGGCAAATTCCACAGAAAGATAATTAAAGGGCTTCAAGGCTTATTACAGCCAAAGTGTACAGCAACATTTACTCCTCTATGTTATCACCTTCTTAGAGAACACTTATGCCTGACATACAGAACATTAAAAGACCCCTTACTATCCAAAATTATTTGACTAGAATATCTACAGGTATGCAGAAGCAGGTGAGTTTAGCTTCAGTTAGTATGAGGTGGTATATCATTAATTTAATGTGTCATCTTCATGACTCAAAGTTTCTCAAGACTGTAGAACAAACTTAATGTCTCAATTAAACTTAGCACATCAGTCCATACCTTTAAGAAGGTACAAGATGGCCTTGGCCCTTTGAAATAGAGGGATAAAGTACTCACTGTTACTCAGATGATCTGGGTGCAGCTAAATGCACATCTTCTGTAAGAATGAAGGCAGTGCAGGTGAGACTGAATGGCCACTGTTGAATTAACCATCTTGGGGTAAGGTAGGCAGTGAGACTTGCTGCACCACTGACTCTAACAGAAATGTTAAGAGAATGCTGGTAGCAACTATTGAAATAGTGTGGATCATGCCACATTTGAGGCAGGAGACATTCTGAGGTCCATGTAGAGGCATGTAAGGACCCCCTCCTTGGGCAATGCATTAAACATTAGCCACCAGACTCTGCAGGGAGGTAGGTGAACCTTCATATGAAAGAAACTCGCTTGGCTTACAACTCTTACTTTAAAAAGGAAATTAATATACTGATTGTCAATTACCCCTGTCATAGAATAAATCACCCATCATAGGATAACAAATGTGTTGGCTCTTGCCCTGGAGGGGGAATTAATAGGTTGATGAAGGGTATGACGGGAGGGGGCTGATGGCTAAGGGTGTGGATGAAAAAAGAAAAATAAGAAACTGGATGTCTACATCGTCTCCTATATGTTCCAAATGGGATCCAGGGCATCATGGTCCTTGATGGCCAAGGATCTTGGGCTTATTCATCAAATCTGTGAACCTATAAATTAATTATAATGAACATCTGATCTTCCTTTTAGGACTTGGAGAAATTAGAAAGTAACAGCTCTTCCTATGCTATATTTTTATTTGAAGATATGATTTCAGGAGACTCTCTTCGATGCTTGACTATCATAGTTTTAATGCCTTTATTTTCTTGATTGGCTGTGTGACTTCCTCCTAAAACTTTAACTTTTATTGTGTTTGTCTTAAACAAATGTCTACAATTCCTTCTATATAGCTTTTCATCTTTCTCTACTTTATTAAGTACTTCAGTTTTAGGATATAGAATTTTCATGACTTTTGCATTCTTACGTTGTGTCCAAGCTATTTATCTGGTAGACTTCAGTAGCTTCTATCATAATAGTGTTCCTGCTGACTACTTTTCAGCATTATCTATTCATTTTGTTGATTTTTGGGCATCAGCAAGGCAGCTGGAGTAGGTAATCTGCCCTTCATTTTTCTGCCCATTATTAAAAGTGGTAATTTCATAAAATTTGCTATTGCTCTTTTTCATGACAGTTTCACTTCTTGCTTAGTTCTGTCTACTTAAAAAAATGATTGTAGATAGTGAGGACTCAGCAGTTTTTGTATGAATTCCTACTCATTTGCAAATTTGTACTGAGGACCATTCCCAGATATAATACCAGGTGTTTTTTTCTCAAGAATATAGACTTCAGTGCACTAAATACTCTTGTCGTTGTTGTATCTGTCTGTGCATCAATTTCAGGGAGCTTGGAATAATGATCCACACATATCAGTGTGACATCCCTCCTATGGGCCAGTGATCAAGGAACCTTGATCTTTACCACTGACAATGGTGGGAATTTTCACTTTGCAAAAAATAGACAAACACACTATTTTCAGGTGCAGCTGTCTGTACCAAGCACAATTTCCCTTAAGAGCACACATGGAATGCACACTCCAGTCCTGGGGCTGGGCTTTCTCTCCAGGTCCCAAATAAGACTCCCCATTGACCACTACAGAGCTATGTCCTTAGCCGGGTGTTCCAAATCAAGTCCTCCACCACCCTCTCTGTGAAATCAGTGCTCTCAGTGTCCCTGTTCAAAGTAGCTGAAATACACACCCTCTTTGAGATCTGATTTTCACACACACACACACACACACACACACACACACACACACACACACACACACACACACACACACACACACACACCTACCTGGGAAAGGCTGGCACAGCTTACCCACTCTGCTACCTCCACCCAGACTATAAGATAGATTTACTACCACCAGAACACCCAAAGCCAGCTACTTTAAGGCTCTTATAAAGGTACTCAGTTACATATAATAAAAGGAATACTTAATCAAATGGTAGTATTAACCAAGCAGCAAGACTTTCAGGAATGTGGAGCAATAGTTCTACTAAATAATTGCAAATACTCTCAAAGGTTAAATATTTTCTAAAAGACCAGCCACAATGAAAAGTTTAGATATATTTAATTAATACATAATAAAAAGAAAACTTGAAAATACTGAATATCTACTTGCAATAAACACCAGAGTTTCAATCACAGGAAATATAAAACAACACAGATGGAAAGACTCAGACAGATACAGAAAAACAACATTTAGCTAATCTCACTGTATTATCCCAACTGATTGAAGAATTACTGTTTCCTAGTTACTTACTAAAGCAAGGCAACATGAAAGTGGATGAGTGCCTTTGTCAGGTCTCAAAACCAAAGTCCACTTATCACATCTCCCAGTAATATTCAAATACAATTTCAGTGTTGGCTACAAAATGACATCAATGTCTGGTCACCTGACTATGGTTCCCACACTATCTCCTCACTAGAAACAGAGCTAGGATCTGGCACTGATGTGTCACAATTACAGCATCTGAAAACTGTAAAACAATTCCAACACTTCCCCCCTTCCTACAGAGACTAACACGCCATTCTTTGGATGCATTCAGACCTGTGAGATAAAATATTTATGGCCTAAACCAAGTCATTTAATTTCAGGCAATTTTTCTTAAGGTTATCTGGAATGAGCTTAACTCTTCCCTTCCAGTATTCCCTGTTAATATATATATACATTTCATCAGTTACAACAATACAGTCTGACATACATGTATTTTTAATTTTCAATCCAGCAGGTCCCAATGTTGATACATTTTTAACACAAGCAACTTTACAAATACATTTTTTAATGCAAACATCTGTACAAATCAGTTTGATATTCAAATGACATATAATTCTTTACAAAACTCCAGCTAGCTATGCTGGCATATGTTACACATGCACTGTCCAACTCCCTCTGGCACAGCTGGCACTACCTCACATCATCACAATCAGATATATGACTTTTTTGAAAAGGAACAAATCTGTACCTACACTGCCCTGTGGATGATCTGGAACTGGGTATACTGTGATCTCATTCTTTGCATTATTTTTGTGGTACACATTGCAGATGGTATTACTTGGTACTACTCATTCTAGCTGAATTGCCGTTCCTCAGCAGTACCTTCTCTTCTCACTCTATTTCCACTTTACTTTTCTTGCATGTGATTCACATAGTTTCTCAAACATTTGTCTATTTACCTTCTTAGTTGACTGAGAAATTTATTTTATCAGTTTTGAACACTGAGTCCTAGATATATTTTTTTCTTTCTTGTAAAAAAAAGAAGGCAGATTTCTTTCCTTGCTGATGATTTTTTTCTGAGACTAGTCATTCATTGTAATGTTTTCAGTAGCTGGATTTCTAAATCATTGTCAGTACATCACT